>NC_136619.1:26898234-26958234 GCF_933228915.1 Telmatherina bonti | reverse complement strand
ACACACACACACACACACACCCTGACACACTCACACACATATATCTGTCACACGCAGTAACACTCAAGCTGTCAGCATGTGTGGAAGCTTAATATGCATAGTGAAGCTAAGTCAACAATTATAACATTATTTCCAGCATTGAGAAATGCCAGAGAATGTAACCGGTGGCATCTTGTCAGTGCAGACTGAATCAATGACTTTCTCTGCCTTTGGTGTTAAAGTGAGGCCTGTTGGTGCACTTTCAAACCCCTGAATTAAAAGAAGAATCTTTTTCACAGTGTTATGCATGAGAGACTTCAGTGCGATACTGGCATAAAAGCAGGAATATACGTCACTGTAATTATATTACAAGTAAGTAATACTACAAAGGTGTTTTCATTTGATTAATTTATTTTCAAGAGATAAAAAGGTTGCTATTTGTGGAAAACGTATCAGGAATATTTAAACATGTTGTTAGTTTTATGCTGGAAACTGACGTGCAAGAAAGGAAATTTCTTTATCTCGTGCCTCTTCAATTATTTCTTGCTTTTTCTTTCTCTGATCAAATGTTTATTTGATGACAAAGTGGAGAGCAAAAATGAATCTTTTGAAAATTACTCACCATAAGCCTTATATAACAAATGCAGCAGGACACCACTGTCGTTTCTTTGTTTTAGGAAATCCTCTAATCATTCTCTGACTGCGATTGTGAAAGTGAAACAGCAAACAGAAAATACCTTTTTTTTTTTTTTTTTTACCAATATATAGATCAATATATATCAATTATATTGAAAGCTATCTTATCATTTAGAAAATTTCCTAGATATTGATGTTAGGTTGAAATGCCTCAGCAACCCCAAAAGACATAACCAGATCATTTAAGGAAAAAAGACTTCAAATGTGCACATCGTTTGAATGAAAAATCCGTAGTTTTTCTTATTACTTTAATTTTTCCAACATTTATTAGACTTATAAGAATGGTTTATTTGATCATAATTGATTATGATTTGATTCATTGCTGGGTGTATCACCCACCAGTGTAAAAGTTCTAAACTGAAACACACGATCTGTTCTTGTCTATTAACTCAGACTGCAACATCTTAAATGAGTTTTTCTGCACTATTGTCAATTTACCAACTTTGAATCTTAATAAAGAAATGCTTGAGAGTGCAAAACAAAAAAACAAAACAAAAAACAAGTGAGTGACAATATTTTTTATTGTTCCATGATAGATAAAACTAAAAACAGACAAATCACCACATTTAAAAAGTTGAAACCAACCTCTTATGTGTAGTTTTTCCTGAAATGACCATGATTACACTGTTAACTTTTTTTAACCAGTGGACTTATTGATTTGCAAACAGATTTAAGATGAAACTGTGACATCTATCTAATCTTTCTCCTTATGGGGTCCTTTGTTTAACAGGATTTGCAGGAATTCTACATACATGTGATTAAAATGATGTGTAAAAGATGTATTGTTTATTTTAGAAAAAAGAAAAAAAGTCACATTGTAGGAGGACATGTTTTTTGTCTGACCAGTCTGACTGAAAATAAAACCTTAAATCACACGTTTGAAGAAAATCTAATTATTTCGTGTCTTACACTGGACTTTTAGAAGCTTGTAAATATGACAGTCCACCTGAAATAATACAGAAAAGTATGTTTAAAAGTTGAACTAAACATATGTAAGATGTGACTAGGACCTGAGTTAGTACTCTGTGTATACATTGAATTAGACTGATGGGAGAAGTTCAAGCACTAAAGCAAGAGAACATCAGAACTAACATCAGATTATTATCTGGTGATTGTAGGCATTTTTTGTCATAAATAAAAATCTATGCACACAGCTGAACTTATATTTTTTATGGTATCAATTTACAGTCGGCTAAATAGTTTATTTTCAGCTGTGACATCATATATCACATGGAAAACATCCATTACCAACTAAACTGAAAGTGGGCAAATCACCACTGATTATAAAAGAACACAGTATACCTTGTTCAATAAATGTATTCTTCACCTATGCTTGTATACTCAGACAAGCAGAACAGTATTTAAACTATGAGTGTTGCTCAACATAACTGTGCATGGAAACCTACTGACATAAAACCTAATCGCTGTTTCTTGCCCACAGCATCATTAGTACGCACTTTAAAGAAAGTGCACGTGTGGGTGATGCAAACTCTTATAAATGTGCTGTGTTTCCTTTGACAAAACAGTGTGGTGCTCTACCAGCTTATTAACTAACACTGGTGACTAACTACCAGTATTATCTTCTCTCTCTATTTTCCTTTTGTCTTCTCCTTGTAGTCCCACCACAGGTTAACATGCCCTCCCCTCCTCCCCCGCCCCCTCCTCCACCTCCTCCTCTTCCTCCTGTATCTGTGGCGCCTCCTTCTCCTCTAAACAACGGAATTCACTACACTTTTGTGTAATGTGAAGAAGAACGTAAGACCTAACTGCATGTTTTATGACATTCATCTGTTTGAGGCCTCGTGTCTTTCAGAGGTCTCGCTGCATGCTTGCCGCTCTGTTGTGACTGGAGGAAGCACATCTAGGTTAGCGAAGCTCTGCCTCCACTCCCATTATAATCAAATCAAACATCTGCAGGCAGTTTGCCCATCCCGCTGTGATAATTGTGTGTAAATTGTTCTTTTCTTTTTGTACCTCTGCCAAAATATTTATGGATCACGGAGAGAAGACAAGTCTTGAAAGAGCATGGCTGTTTGTAGCATTCTGTGTAATTAACAAAAGAGACACCTTTTTGATTTAGCACCTTGACAGTTCGATATTCAGCCCAGCTGCGTTCCTCAGCACCAATTAGCTCCCCATCTGTAGCTCGGCGGCAATAAATCAAGGAGAAAAAAAAACAAAAACATATCACAATTGTTCCTGTAAATCCACAGAGACGGCTTTTGACTTTTTACACCTTTATTTCAAAGCAAATCTATTCAACAGCCAACATGGGCCAAAAGTATGACACTAAATGTAGTTGTTTATCCACACTGATCAGCTGTAGTTCAATGTCTACCCTGCAAAGGTCATCTTTAATACTCAAGGACTTGTGCTGTTGCATCATTTTCTCTACATTCTTGCTCTGTGCGTAATAGTTACTTTTCCTCAATTTCCCCTTTTTGTCAGGCTAAAGACGATGGTCAAACACATCATAGATGTTGCTTTGCAGCTCTACAGTTTTGTTTCATGTGCTGCACTTTGGATTTGTGTGAAGCATAAAAATAATAGAATTACATTGGAAATAAGACACTTTAAAGTCTATGCACTGCTATTTACTGACCTATACAGTGTAGCCTTCACAGAGGAATAGAGTATTAATACTTGTCATGCTTACACAGTCATATAATGTAGCAGTTTCCATTAATCAAAATGCTTAAAACTATCAAGTCTCTCAAGTCTTATTACGATTCACTCATGAGAGGTTTGAAAACTGAAATATGATCTCAGTTGAACTGTCATGATCATGTTTGTTCTTTTTTTTATTTTTTGTCTTTCCAATCATCTTTCAGCTCAAGCAATATCTGGACACTGAGGTGCTGCTCCATGATGACAATAGACAACTGGATTCTCCACGAAGAAAAGCATTTGGTTTGATTTGGACATCAAGATATGCAGCCATAGTAAATTGGTAGTAATGATTTAAATCTAGGCTCACTCAGCACTGACTTAACTAAAGACATTCTAGCTGCTGAAAGGTTTTGTTCTGAAAAAAGTGAGGTTATGGGAGATATTCTGCCTAACTATGGAACTATGGAAGTGTCTAACAAATGTTAATCTCATTAATAATAAATACTATTTTCTACAAGTCATCACACCTTTGAATTGTACCCTGTATTATGTTTTCATGGTAAGACTGAGTAGATTTTTCTTGCAGTGGGATCTCAAGAGGATTTTCATTTTCTTCAGTATTTAATGTTAAGAAAAACAGGTACTAAATGCACCACTGGAATAATATTTTTGTTAATACTCAGATCCTATTCTTACACCAAACCACTTGAAATGTTGTGTGTATGTACTGCAGCACTGCCAGTCTCCTTTAGATTGAATGAAAATGAATGTTATTTTTGCTTACGTCAGGATGGAAATAACCTTCAACATATTTTTTGTGTGACTGGGAAGGTTGAAAAAACAACATTTATAAAGATGTAAATATTAAAGATATTAACATGGTATCTGGTTCATTATATATGTATTTATTTATTTTTTCTTATTAATTTCAAATCTAACTGAATGAGTTAAATACGCCATGTAGTAGGATCTGATACCTTATTGCCAGCTAAATTTACACGGTTCAAAGACATTTTAGGAAATGTTTTGTCATCTTCTTTTTTTTTTTAAACTTATTGGCTTAAGGATGTATGTTATTTGACTATGCAAGTAACTGATATGCTGATAGCTTGTTGATGCAAACACAAAAATAAGCACATCTTTTTTTAAAAATAAACTCTCCTATGGAGGATTGCCATGTAATTGAGCGCCGCTCTTCTTCGGTAAAGTCCTACCTGCAAAACATTTTTATGGAACATTTCAGATCAAGCTTCTTCGCATTTTGACATTCTTCAGTAATGCACAAGTCAAACTTTTCTGAGAATAGCCAGTGACTAAGACAAACCTTTACTCATTTTGGGTTGTTATAACATTAAATGATTTGTTATTTGACAGTGTTATTGTTCATTCCATTATATTAGCTATGGCTTAAAGAGTTGATCAGTGGTTTGATCTCCTGTTTCTCAATTCCACCTCTTAAACTGGGACTGAGCATGATGTTGACCCCGCTGTGCCCGTTTGTAATGTGTACATCACAGAGAAACAGTCGGTATAGATGCGTAGTGCTGTAAGGTGCTTGGAAGAGTTAACAAAACTAGACATGCTCTAATTTCAGGGAACTAAGCCTTTGCCCTTGTTGGTCTAGTCCAGTGTTTCTCAGTTCCGGTCCTCAGACCTCCCTGCCCTGCATGTATTAGACATGATCCTCCTCCAAAGCACCTGAGTCACATTATTGAACTTCCTCATCAAGTTCTTTGCAGCCTGTTAATGAGCCCTTTATTTCATTCAGGTGTGTTAAAGTAGGGTTGCCTATAAAACATGCAGGGGAGGGGGGCCTGAGGACTGGAATTGAGAAACACTGGTCTAGTCCAAGGGTGACCAGCTCCGATCCTCGAGGGCCATAGTCCTACATGTTTTCCATGCATCCCTGTTCCAACACACCTGACTCAAATAAATCAGTCTTTGTGAAAAACCTTATAGATTGTTGGGTCCATTTAATGTAAGCCAAGTGTGTTGGAACAGTGATACACCAAAAACCTGCAGGACAGCGGCCCTTGAGGACCAAATTTGAACACCCCTGGTCTAGTCAATGTCTTTGATGTTGTCCAATCAACAAGTCAAACCACTACATGTATAGTAAAGGGTAGATGGAGGGGATAAAGTGGTTAAATCTGCCACATCGTTTATCACAAGAAGAGCATCTGTAAAATTGACAAAATGGCAGCAAGTCAGGATTTCTTTACAGCAGAAAAATACTCACTGATTTCCAGAGTTCGTTCACTCAAATTGCAGATTTGTGACTTGAACTTAAAAAGCCTTTGTTCCTCATTACATTTTATGAATGCTGTCAATCAACAATATCTTTATTCAAATCATGCTCAAATGAAAATTACAAACTATGTTCTCTTCTCCAGGATTCTCTTTGAACACACACATTGATTGGTTTGACCTATTAAACTTCATTCTATTATTTGAAAAGGGAACCAAACTGTGGCATGCTCAAAGGAGGTGAACTTTCAATACAAAAAAAAAGGAGAGAGAAGCTTCTTGAAATGTTTAAGTTCAAAGCTTTCTCCATCTCAAAAGGGCATTTTTAATCTCGTGTATTTTCAAGCAAGAAGGTGGATGCTAATAACTCTGGATTCTGAAGTACAGAATTCATATCTTTAAATCATGAACTATGTCTCCATCGCAATTGTGAAAGAAACCTCTGAGAAATACACGCATTGAACTCCAAGTTCAAAAGGAAAATAAGATAGAGAATATGTTTTTAAATAGAAAGGGCAACTGTGCTATTATTACCAAATACTGTAGCTTTCAGCACAAATATTTAGAATGTTACATTTATCATGACTCACCCTGGTTCTTTCAGCGATAGGATGTGACGTGCACTTAAAACCGATCTGGCGGTCTTGCTCTCCACTGCTCAGGGAGCCTTTGTGTTGCGGCTCCCTCCCAGATGACATCTTTATCTTTAACTGGAGAGTGATTACCCTCACTCATCCGGATCGTGGTGCACTTTCAAAACACCTGAAAGAAAGAAGGCACCTCCCTCAGCACCACATCCTCCCTGCCTACGTCTCTCTCTCTCTCCTCCAGGATCAGGGCCCCACAGAGCCTCCTGGGCCTGGTGGCTGGAAGACGGCTCGCATCCTCTGTACTGCTTATTTTGCAATAAAAACGGGATGTTTTCCCTCCTCCTGCAAAAAATTCACCCAAGACCCTCCACTGAGAATTGTGGCATTTCCATGTATTGACGTTTGGCTGTTGGTTCTTATACATTTGTTATTCTATCCTCTGGACTTCAAAGAGAATGAAAGAGGGCCTATTATGCTAATTGGGTCCTGTTCTGTTAAACGCAATCAAGGCCTCCCGCATTAATCCTTTACTAAATACTTACTGGCTTCAGAAATGTGGGTTTTTTTCAGAGGGAGAGAGACTGCTGCTCGGTATCTTGACAGGGATGTTTGTTTGAGAATATCAACACATGTAAATAAAAGATAATAGTGGTAGTGATGAAAATGTCTCATTTGAAATCCTGAAGTAAAGCAGCCTCTCGTCAGTGTTTCTGGTAAGCTTAAACTGATATTGATTTGGTTCAAACTTTGAGTTTTTGTTCTTTTCTGCTTTCGTTTGAAACAGAG
This sequence comes from Telmatherina bonti, assembly GCF_933228915.1. Classification (NCBI taxonomy): domain Eukaryota; kingdom Metazoa; phylum Chordata; class Actinopteri; order Atheriniformes; family Telmatherinidae; genus Telmatherina; species Telmatherina bonti. Next base: position 26,951,326 of record NC_136619.1, on the reverse strand, counting down.
AGCCTCTCGACACCGAGCTGAGGAGTCTGACCTTGTTCTCAGGTCTCTGTTGTTCGCACAATGCATTTGTAACATATTTATAGTTTTCCCGTGACAGAAGAGAAGAGAGAGGAGAGATCCGAGAATTCCCAGCGATACCTATTTCAATCACATAAATGTGATTGTTACTTGCCATGAATGTCTGAGCTTTAGTCTACACTGGAAGCACAGCTGGTGCCTCCGTTGCACGCTGTGGGATTTCAGATTGTAGTCCAATTGTACATATACAAAGCCAAGAAAGCCAATGCAATAGGTGCTTTGATTTCAAAATAGTATTTTATGCTGTTTTATCATTTTCAAGTTCCACATGCAGTACATTTTTTAATATGTAAGAAATGGAATTTGTTGAATTATTTAAGAGTGAGGAATCACTGAATATTCTTCCCATCATGTGTGCATGCTATAAAAAGAATAGATGGGAGACCGAGTTACATTCATGCCGCACCTCACTGACCTGACTGCAAGCTGAATATAAAATAATCCGTTTTGTTGGGAAGCCTCGTTGTTTGCTTTTATAAATCTGTTTCCATACAGTTTACATGCGTCAATATTAAACAACAAATTTCCTGTGTTAATATAGCAACAGGAAAAAGACTAAATTCCTCCAACATAAATGACAAAGTGTGAGTTTAGAAGGTGCCGTGTTTAAACAATGAATTAATCTCATGTTCCTTAAACGGAAAGCTTTTACAATACCTACAGTGAATTGGGCTTTTTGTACATAAAAGCAATTGCTTTGCAAATGAACAATATTCCCTTGGGCCTCCTCTTTAATCTTGCAGCTTCCTGCACACACACATACACACACTCACACAGAGTAAATAAAATTTACTACAATGAAAAGGCAGTGCATCTTGTGTCTTCACGTCTGCAGAACAATGCAATGGTTACGCATCACTCTTTTTTTTTTTAAATGCATCAGCAATAAACAAATGCACATAAATTCTTCTGGAGAAAAATGATGCTGCAACTCGAAAACACGTGTTTTGCTGAAGCACATAAAAGCTTTAAGTTACTTGCTGAAGAAGGAGAATTCATACTTGGGGATAATTTGCCAGTACTTTCTTGCCACTGTAGCTCACACAAAGAACAAGGAAGGTTTGCACATTTACAGATTCACTCCTGCACCTCAAATCAGAGAGAACAAGTAATAATACACCTTGCCATATATTACTGATAAATATCTATGACTATATTTGTTATGGGAAAATGAATTGTTGGCACAAGCTATATGATGATGTCCTTAATAAGTATATAATTAGAATTGGCATGTTGCACTCCTTATTTCAACACGATTAATCAGTGGTTTGCTGTTAACTTGAAAGGAAATATTAGATCCTGACTAAACTTTGATGAAATCCAGAGTTACAAGTAAGAGATTTGGGTCAACTAATGAGAACAGAGCATCCCACATTGCAAGTCCAATTGGGAGAGAAATGATTTGCATGAATGCAAATACTGTTGGAGTTAATTGCATAATTTGGCATTCAGTGAGTTGTGTTTCTTTTGTGGACGTGTGTGAGTGTGCGAGTTTATCTTTTAACCGCCAGATCTTGTAAGTGGTCACAGTAAGCTCAGTTTTCCATGTATTTTAGAAAATTGGAATTATTCCCTTGTTTATTATTATTCTTTTGTTGTTGTTGTTGTTTTTTGTTTGTTTTTTAAAGATCTTCTGAAATTGTACTGTCAACTTTTATTTTGGGGTGCACATTCATATGAACTGGATCACTGTTTACAATGCAGTATTGCCATAGCCTGTTTTCACACTCAGAAATCACACATGAACTAAATTTATTCTTACATTCTCACATGATGACTGTCTGTGGTCAAAGTTATACCCATAAATGCTAATCATAGCTGCCAATTTGAAGCCCTCCACTTTTCCTTGTGTCATAGGAAAATGTCGACTCATCTGCACATTTAAATACATGAAGGATTTATGGGCCCGATAAGGTATAAATAAACCTACTGAGCTAATAATTGTTTGTCCACTGTTTAGAGATCCACTGAAACCAACTCAGCTGTGTGATTACATAAATAGTGTTATTAACCAACCATTTCCTGCTTCTACAGCAGCTGTTGCTTTACAGGATAAAGTAAGTGCATCAAGAAATGTTTTAAAGGTGCCTTCTGTATGATGACAACTGCGTGCAGTGTGTCATAACTTCTTGATTTTATATGCACTACCTATAAATAATCAAAGTTGCGGGTTATAGCTGTCTTGTCCAACTAGCTTAATGTAGTCAAAGAACTTTTCAAATCTACCTATTCAATGATTTAGATAATTGTGAATCCTTTTTGAGAATATTAATCCAGACTACCAAAGCATGAATCAGCGGTCTACCTTTGAAACCTTCTCTGACTGCACGATCATCTGTCACTGAACAGATTATTGTCTGGAATAGTTTAACAAATAGTTATTGACTCGTTCATCTTCCACACACGCAATAAAGCCCCCCCCCCCCAACACGCCTCATCTCCACTCACTCACTGAATGGAGTTCTCTAATTAACCATGCAGAACAGGAGAAGAACACATGTTAATTTAATGTAACAAAAATGTTGATTTTCATGCACTCTCCTTTTCAAATATTTATGGGCTAGACTTGAATTTTAAGATGCATCAAAGACTCACAGGGTATGCAAATGCATCTGCCTTACCCCCCAACAAGTTGGACTGTCTTTTGCTCCTCACGCAGACTTCATGCTCTACCATCTGAGCTACAAAGAGGAAGCTATTACAGTCTTGTCTGTAAAAAAAAAAAAAAAAAAAAAAAAAAAAATAGTAGCCTCTCTTTGTGTTTTGACAAATATCTGACACTGAATGACACCTGCTCTGACTGCACGATCATCTGTCACTGAACAGATTATTGTCTGGAATAATTTAACAAATAGTTATTGACTCGTTCATCTTCCACACACGCAATAAAGTATTGTATTTTATTTAAGTAAACAATAAAGTCCGAAGGTTTTGTTGTCTTTAGAATGAGAATGTAACTTGATTTAAAACATCATTTAAATAAGTTTTAAATTTTCCTAAAGAGCGAAAACGATGGACCAAAAATACGTTTGTTTAGTGTATTTTCCTGTTAAAATACTGCATGACAGCGGACACCTGCATGTAATTCTTTTAATGTCCAAAAGGTGGCGTGTGAGTCCCATGCAACAACACACAATCCAGTCCGGGTGGTGAAAGACAAGCTCTCCCCTTATTGTGGCTACCCTCACAGCAGACACCACATAGGAATCATCATGCAAGGATCTGACAATTACTGTGTTAGACTGTTGTAGGATTATTTATATTTTCACCAAAAGCTTCGAACGTGCCGCAGTGAAATTCTTTGCGCTGTTTCAGGTGATGTGCGTCAGATTATTCTGCTCAGTGTCTAGTGACGCTCAACTGGAAAGTTTTTACACAAGTACAGAAAAGTTAGGAAAGGTAAGTGTCTTTCTTTCTTGCTTTCAGCTATTTACGTTTATGTAATTTTAAACAAAATAAGATAATCTAAAGGTCAGTTAAAGATATGGGTTATTCTGCAGAGGTGCAAATGACAACTAAGTGATGGTGTGTTTATTTAGGCTAAAGAAAGGAAAGACCAGGCGCACTGGAGTCTGAGTTGATGTGATATTGTGGTCTAGTTGTGTATTCTCTCTCTCTCTCCCACTCCCTCTGCCCCTCTCTGTCACTCTTTCTCTCCCTGTCGCTCTTTCTCTCCTTCCCCTCCCTCTTTCAGCTCTATGAAAGAGCTGTTAACAATCAGCATTTCCTCCTGCTGTTTCATCTCTTTGTAAGTAACTTTCTGAATTATTTCATGTGTTACTCATATATATATATATATATATATATATATATATATATATATATATATATATATATATATATATATATATATATATATATATATATATATATATATGTGTGTGTGTGTGTGTGTGTGTATTTCAGAAAATATAGCATCTACTTAATGATTCATAGATTTACAAACACTCTGTTCTGTTGCTTTACTCCTTGTTTATTTCTAAGATGTTTGCATTTTTACTGAAACTTCATGAGTTTGACATATGTCGGACTTCTCTTCCTCCTGAATGTCCAGCTGATTGTGTAAAACGTACGTTTATTTAAGACAGATAAATTGCAGCTTTGGATAAGCTTTACTCCGGATCAGTCGCTGGTGTTTAATATCAGCTAATATCTTCTTTTTGGGATTTGTTTGAGTTTATTCAAATAAGTTAGTCTACATAATATTACATACTCTTCTTATATCTGTTATTTTCATCATTTACTTTTTTGGGCTTTTAGAGCAGATGTCATGTAAAATGTTAAATGAAACAATATTCCTAAAATTTGTCCACATAATTTAAATTAGACAATTTTTTTAATATGTGAATTTATTTCATACATGCATATTATAGCTTAATGGATCTCGTGTTTTAAATGTGAGACATTATATATATATACTATAACCTTTTCTTTGTAATGAGGAAAAGTCAGGACAATTCCGGAGACTCATTCAATGACGATGTTTTTTAGGGGTTGATTTAAAGAATAATGTGATCAAAAACAATTAAAAGAGACAAACTGACATGCACAATGTGTGAACCGAGAAACATAAAATGTGCAGTTAAGTTAAGAGAAAGACATTTGGTTGCCGTAAAGAAAAAAAAAAACCCAAACTTTTTCTTCTTCTAGCCTATAAAGCCAAAGCGAAAAGCCAAAGCGAAAATAAGTCGTATTTGGGCTGCTTCATTTTATGCAAATAGCTGCTGATGTTTCATCTAATCTCGTCTTTCGAACTCTTCTGCTTCTTCTCTCACCTGACTCTGTGGTCTCACACTAACGGACCTGCGTTTCTGAAATATTTTCCTTCAAGTTGGAGAAAGCGATGCTTCACTTTTTTTTTGTTTGCCGTGGTGCTTGTTTAGCAAAAATAAATAAATAAATAAAAAGGTGTCGCATCTCTTCAGCAAAAAAAAAAAAAAAAAAGTGTAGTTAAACTCAGTTGCTGTGTCGCCGGTAGATGCTCATTTGACTTCTAGACTACTAAAGGAGAGCAGAAACAATCATCCACCCTGTCTTCACTCATTTCACACCCCTTCCCCTTTCCCCCCCTCCCTCCCTCTCTCTCTCTCCTTCTCTCTCTCATCTATTCTGTGTGTGTGTGTTTGAGCGCGCGCGCGCGCGTGTGTGTGGAAGGTGGAGGGTGGTGTGTTAGGGTGGGGGGGTATAGTCCTGCCTCTTTGCCTTCCTCAGATCAATGCCCTGGCCACTCACTTTCTGATGTTGCACGACGGGAAATGCTTTGAATACTTGCGACATGGCTGCGCGCATTGATTGCCAAGATTGACAGCAGCTCAGCCCCTAGTCTTCTCTTGTCTGAGTGCGTGAGAGAGGGAGATAAAGAGCAGATAGACGAACAACAAAAGGTACTTGTAGTTTTGGACAACTGAACTTCACAGAGTCTGCGGGATCCCCTCCTGTATGGCCCCGCGTGAGCTCAGTCAAGTTTTCGCTCAACAGATAGGTCAGTGTGATCGTTTTCTCTAAAAAGTGTAGCCGAGTCTACTGTTGTTCGAGCACGGAAAAGGACGCACTGTTATCTTCTCTACAGGCTCACATCACCAAGGTAAAGCACATGTTTGCTGTACTTTTTCAACATTGTCCTGATATTTTCGCGCTGGTTCCTAAAAGTCGAGCGAGCTGTCAGTGAAACGTCCCGCGCGCATTCTGCTTCAGAGCAGGTTTCCCCCCCCCCTCCTCACTGTCTTCCTTTCTTTCCTCTTTTTTCAGAGAGTACATTAAACGCACTCAGGACGGCAAATCTTGCCACAAGAACAGTGTCTGTCAAACTTTAATTATTGCGGCTGACTGTTGCATCGCCTTCACCAAAACAAGTCGAGCACACGCGACATGAGAGAAGCGCGTTACTGTGCTGGCTCGGAGGGACTCGGTGAATCTGCGCTGTTTTCTACGTCTAACTTTGTCCAAAACTAAAGTACAACAGAGGCTGAACGTTTTTTTTTAAAGGTTTGGATACATTTATTATCCTCTTTGGTTTTTTTTTTTTTTTTTTTTTTTTTTTTTTTTGTTTGTTTTCCCAGCAGCGTGAAGCGGCGCGAGCGGACACAGGCTGCGCAGATGAAACTACTGCGTTTAAGCCAAAGCGGACTTTTGACACCGATAACAGTTTTACTAACCAACAAAGAGATGATTAGTCATAATCGTTTACATTTTTAAACGCTATTGAAGGTGTTGCGTCTTTGTTTACACGTCCTGTAACTTTATTCAGCTGGCGGCAGTTTCACTTCTGTCCACAGAGCGGTACCATCCATTGACAATGACGTGCGCCCCGGTAGGTTTCCTGTCTCTGCTTCTCAGCTGGACAAGTTTATTTGAAGATTTTTTTTTCTCCTGTGTCCTTCTACCTATTAACACAATAACTGACTCTTTTAGCTTTCATGCCTTCTTTCGTCTATAGATATGTGTACATTTTTAAAAGGGAAAATAAACTCAATTTCTTCAAGCCGCGCAGCTTGGGAAATTGCTCATCCTCAACTTTCACGGGGTCGGGGGAATTGACCTCTTAAGAATGCATAAGCCATAAATTAAATGCAACAATCGCAAGGCTTGTCCATTTAGAGGAGAAGTACTCCAACAGTTTTCTATTTAAGCTGAAAGCCTTTAAAGCCTGGCGCTGCACAAGTTAACAGGCAGGACTTCTCATGTTCTCATTTACTTGTTTAAATTTATTATTTTAATATTATTTACTCCCAATAGTTTTTATTTGTCTTTCTGTTTTTCTTCCGCAAATCGGATAATTACAGCGTCCAAAATTTTCTTTCTTAAATTTCAAAGTCTATAATTATCTTGCCCATCTCTGTAAAGACAAGGAATGTAATTATCATTTGTATGCTTTTTTTCCATTAGGAAATATACTTGTTACAAAACGGCACAATATTTTCCGAGTTTTTTTTTTTTTAAATAGGGTACGTGGAGGCATGGCTGAAAAAAATATCAGAGAGAGAGAAAGAGATCAGCAGCTCGTGTGGCGGTAAACGGCCCAGCATTTTATGTTTGTCTAGATTAGACAAACTTCCTGTGGAAAAAAAAACTAAAAGAAAGAAAGAGAAAGAAAAGTACATAACTGCTGCAAGATTTTTAATTACATTTCAGCAGTGTAAACTTTTAAAGAATGAATGAGCTTTCCTTTTCTGCATGGCAGTGTGCACGCGCAGGCTTATTTGCCACACCTGTGGCTATTTAATGAGCGTTTAATAACCAGCCGCGCTTTCTTTTCTTAAAACTCCCCAACGCGGAGGGAGAGGTCTGTTTCTTACGGTGACGGGGGAAAAAGTTTTGATCCTCCTGGCATTTTGTTTTGAACCCTCACAGTGCGCAGGTTTTCCTCATAAGGTAAGGCGGTTCTGGAGACCAAATGCAAGCCTAAATGGCACATTTATAATTAGACTGCCCATTCAGCACATTGTCTCGACTGCTATACAGGGACATCGGCTCTGTCTCTGTAAGGGTTTGTCTCTGACGGCTTGTGCAGCTCATCGTGTCGCTCACCACAAGAGCGAGAGAGGGAAAAGCGACGTGAAGTCTTCAGCCCTCTGATGCCTACACAGCATTAATAAATGTTTCGTATCGCTTTATTTCACTTGAAGAACTGGGATCTTAATGATTGATTATCTTCCTTTAAACACTTATTGTCAATTTACCAAAAATTTTAATAATAAATTATATATATATATATATATATATATATATATATATATATATATATATATATATATATATATATATATATGCTGATGCTTTAAACACAGCAGCTGAATGTGGGCTTTTTGGGTTCCGAGTCATGTTGCTTGTGTGGATTTCTTCTTAAGTTTTACTATTAGTGCATATATATATATATATATATATATATATATATATATATATATATATATGCGTGTATGTGTTTTGTGACAGTTCACTTTGGTTAATTTACTATTGGCTTAAATTTTAAATCAGACAAAAAAAAAAAACAAAAACAACCTTTTTCATATAAACTGCTGGCAACATCACATTTACTATGTGCTCTGACCAGCCATGCACATTTTTTCTTGTATTTTCAAGGCGGATGTCCAGGTGATTTGAGCTTTTTTTTGCAAGACTGAACATTAAAAGCTACATTTCCCGTCTGGAACTGTAGCTTTTAAATGTAACTCAGCATAAGATATAGAGCCACTGAAGCTGATGTGTCAGTAAGTTCAAAGATATTTGGCCTTACATTTTGGGAAATATCACCTGGCTCTCCTGTCTAAACACATCCTGCACTCTATTTAAGCCCAACAAATCCAGTATTGTAAAAGCAACGCTGTTGCATAAGTTAGTCTGCTTGTTCCCGCTTTATAATACCAATACATTGCCATCAGAACTGCTTAATATTTATTTTACTGAGTAGAGATGTATGAGTGAACTAAAAAAAAAAAAAAAAAAGTCTGACTGGGATTGCTTGTAGTCTTTTTTTTTTTTTTTTTTTTTTTTTTTTTTAACTGTCCTCATCTTCTGCAGGTAAGATCAGCTTAAAGCTCTCGTGCCAGCAATTAGTGGGATCAAAGACAAGGCAGGAGAGGGATTGCAAGGAATGTGCATGATGAAATGAGCTTTATGTGATACTGCTTCAAAATGTCTTAGGTCTTGCTCACATATGAGCACATGGTCATTAACGGCTGATGCTTTAAACACAGCAGCTGAATGTGGGCTTTTTGGGTTCCGAGTCATGTTGCTTGTGTGGATTTCTTCTTAAGTTTTACTATTAGTTTGACATTGATCAAAAGAAAAAATTTTCCAAATGAGTTGTTTAATTGACAATCAAGAAGTGTTTTTATTTTAATACCGGGGGGAAAAAAAAGTCTGCAGTTATTTATCATTAAGCCACGCGATGATGCAAATGAAAGTGCTGGTGTGTGTAGGTTTCGTTTTATGGCCTTGCTCTTCTGCTGACAGTTTTACACGGAGTGTATTCCCCTGCCAAACTGAATTTGATATTACAACCAGTTCCACTCATGATAAGCAGATTTTTCACATATGGAAAAGAAATAAAAAGCACCTGCGTGCATTGTCATAATTCTCCCAGGAGGAGACAAATAATGATAATGGGTTGTCAATAACAGATGGACCAGTAATGCAAACATAACTATAAAGTCAGTTTTAATAAAGTTGTCGCAGCTTTTCTGGACCTTAATATTTTTTACATTCTTGTAAAACTGTCTGTGAATAATTGTGATGTGTGAGTACCTTTTACAGCGTGGCATCAGCGCTTTCATGAATGATATTTTCCATCTTCCTAATATTTTGCAACAATTTCTCTCGTTTTGATCTGGATAAATGCTATGTTTTGGATTTGAAACATCAACCCCCCCCCCGAAAAAAAAAAGCCATTCTGCCTCTCCTAAATAAATGTCATTGGGACTGCATCGCTGACACCTTGCATACAGCTTATCTTTCCCTATCCTGTGTTGTGTAGAAGGACAGTTAATTTACTCTTCAAGTGATATGGCACTGTTTGAGATGTGGGCAGGGAGGAACGTAGCAGTGGAGAGGAGGGAGGCGGTGGCAGAGGGTACACAGGTATCAGTCTCCTTTCTCTTTGTGGTGGAAGTGGTTGAGATCTGATAAACAAGACGAGAAGAGGTAAACAACAGCAGGCATGGTAAAGGTAGAGGAGGAGAGCAGCAGAAGGCTGGAGAACTGCAGGAGATGATAAACATGGCAGCACATGTTGTGACATCTGTCTTTTTAAGTGTTATCTAATTTGCTGTAGAATATTTCAACAATGATCGAAACTGATGGGAGATGTTATAGCATATTAGTGTGTGTGTGGAGGGGCTATGTGAGGGTCTGTCCCCCTCAACAAGAAGTTTTTGACAAGTTGGTAACGCGTCACTAATTGATTTGGCGAGATTAATGATGGCATTTATCTGTCTGTACATTTGTCTTCTTTGCATGAGGCATATTGATGAAATCCAGGGTCAGCTGAGTCACTGAGGACAGACAGTGGGTCGCTGTTTCCACAAAGAACTTTGATGATGCGGACGTTGCAATACATCGGCTGTTTCTGAAAATCCCTTGATTTCTGTCTCTGAATGTCCTTTCAGCTCCAGCTGTTCATTTGCCACCATCTGATTAGGATTTGTTTTCTTCAGAACACAGACTTCTTTAATCTTCCCTGGTAAAGATTTAACTTGATTTCATATTTCTTTTACTTAGAAATAAATGGCACCTACCGCATGAGCGCCAACACTTAAATATCAACAAGATGAACGGTAGTTAGTATTTTCTGTTTTTTTTTTTTCTACTTTATTAGATCTCCATGTCCCTCTGGCTTCTGTAAGTGAACAGTATTGCTGTCATTAAAGGATTACAGATGAAGGAAAAAAATCTAAATATGTGCATCATCACAGCAACTGTATAATTGCACAAGTAACCTAAGTGCCCTATTTTGATCTGTATCATTCACTCTCCCGCTGAATATGTTTTTCCTCAAAATAATTGGATATTTTCTTTTAGTCCATAGCATAGTTGTGCATAATTAACTTTGACTTCAAAATGCAACAGTCTTGGCTATGGTAAGTAGCCCCTTGTTTTCTTTCTCTTTTTTTTAAACTTTTTTTTTTCTTTTTAAATCACACATTAATATGTAGAATTAATTGGAAGGGCGTTGGGGGGGCCGCATGTCTGTGACACAGGTCTAGGACTGTAATCAGGTGGAGGAATTAGTGGGGCTCATTGTTTTTTATGAATTAGATGAAGATTTGTACAGTGGCTGTGTTAAGATGGTTGCCTCCATTTCCATATCAAAGAGGCACACAGTGCAGCCGAGCAGTAATTAAAATGTGGTGGATTTCCTAGTCCTTGCGCTCACACACACACACACACACACACACACACACACACACACACACACACACGCACCATTTGGACTAAGGCTGAGAACTGTCAGCCCGTGTGAAAAGGGTGCAGGTGGTTGAAACTGAATTTTAAACAAACACTCATGTTCCTTTTGCAGATATTTGGGTACAGAACTCAAAGCAAGTAAGGAAAAAAAACAAGTTTTTTTCTTCTAGCTTTTGAGGCAACCATTTTGTTAGTTTTTTTGCGAAAAATTATTTTGATCTTTGGCTCACTAACTGCAGTCACACTAAATTTTTAATTTTCGCCACGGAGAAAATAAGCTTGCTGTTTCAGTAAATATGGAATCTTTTCACTCGGATATGTGATCATGTGTGTTTCTGTGTGTTTCTGTGTGTGTGTGTGTGTGTGTGTGTGTGTGTGTGTGTGTGTGTGTGTGTGTGTGGTTGCAAGTGACCTTGCTGTAAATTGTCAGATTTTTTTTTTTTTTTTTTTTATGTGAAGAAGCTGTGATCTTTTGCCCCCTGTGACTTTTGTCCTCCTAGAATTGGAGAAGCTCTGAAGACCCGAGATTGTCTTGTGAGTGAACAAGGGGAAAGAGATTAGTGTAATGTGGGCTTTTGCGCTGCTCACATACAAAAGTGTTGCAACAAGCCTTTTCCTTGTGATCCCCCCCATTGTGTTTGGATCAGGCCATCCCATGGGCGAACCAGAGCCGTGGAAGAAGCATTAAAGGATTCCTTGTACATAAAACTTAAGCCAGCCTGGGCAGCTGTGGTTCTCAGTTTTTTTTTCTTGTTTTTTTTTTTCTTTTTTGTAAATAAATGTGAAAGACTGGCCTAAAAATCTTACTCTAATAAGGGAGAAGCAGCACAATTATGTCATGAAACACACTGTGTATTTGAATTTCTTATTTGTTGTGAGTAATCCCACTGCAGCATGAATTACCCCGATATTCTGGTATCAGCATGAGTTTGAGGGTTGAAATAATTGTGTTAAAATATTACTGATCGGGTTTTTGCAACATTTATCTACTCCAAAGTGATGGAAAGCTGCAGTTATTCTTGTATGCCAGTTAGGTCTCCATGGTCTGTTAAAGCTGAACAATTAGACATTATCCAATTGGTGGAGGTTAACAGCCAGCTTGGCATCTGTCAGCTTGATCTGACGTGAGATGTAAAATATGCTTCATAGTCTGGATTTAGCCAACCAATCTGGCTTCATTACTGCATGGTCCAACCTAAAGGATGCTGAGAGCCATTTTGTTGGCACGTGGTTGCTTTCAAGACAATTCAACAACCTGGTTTATATGTGAATATTTGCACATGTGCTCATCCACAGAGTATGTTTACGCACACTTGCCCGCTTGAGGACCGTGACTTTAAAGCACAGGATGTTTTGTCTTTACCATCGGCTACAGCGAAGAGGCTATCGTTAATCCACGATGCATGATGTCTGCTCAGAGGTTAGGTTGGTTTGATTAAAAGCGTGACACTCTTTGTAACAGTAAAGGTTCAATGAAACTTTTATTATATAAATACACAAATAATTATTCAAGACACTTGATGATTTTACTGAGCTTACTTAAGAAAACAGGCAAGGATACGACCGTACTTCGTCTTTACTACTAAGTTTTAATCTGTCCAGACTGTGTGTGTACTCTCCTGTATGGAAACAAATACTGATGAACAGCTTCCATCATGGAGCAGCTGCTGTGACGGCTAAACCAGGCAAGTGAGTTATGGAAAAGAAAGGAGGTATTAGGCCAGAAATCAAATTCTTAACAATTTTTCCTGTGGAAAATGCTTATGTACAATGCCAAAAATAAATCAAAATGACAAAGAGGGCGGGTGCGGGAATAGATGTAATGGTCATGTGGCTAAGATTCTGATGAAGTTAATCATAGCTTTTCTTCTAGGCCAGACCTTTTTTGTTTCCTTTCTGAATAATTTCTTTGTACACTGACTTAGATATGATGCAGAGCTGTGTTCTTCATATGCATTAGGAGTAAACGGCTTCAGCACACAAAACCAGAAGCTTTCTCCTGGTCTGTTTTTTTTTTTTCTGTCATTCTCTGCCCGTCTTTGTTTTCCTTTCACACACGCATATTGAGTAAAGAGACTGAGTGAGTGCTTCGGCTCCGTTAGTGACAAGATGAACAAAAAGCAGACTCCACGACTTACAACTCTACACAAATAATGCTTGTCTTCATGTTGCATATGATTTGTCTGATTTGGAGCAATTAAGTCAGACTTATTGTCTTCAGATTAAGTAAGAGATTTTTGTCTTGAGTCACAATTACTACATGGAAAAAGTTTGATAAAAGAATGTACCTGTTCAAAATGTACATACAAATATACAATAATTGGAAAGAAGTTAACCCAGCAACTTCATTATCATATTAATAGCATAACATAAACATTGATACTAATGCATGAAAATGTGAATTAATTGAACTAACATGTCATCCTCTTGATTTTTTGAAAATTGAAGAATTAACATTCACATTTTTAGAAACGGCTTTTAGAGGCTCTGCTGACAGTTTTCACGGTCCTGAATTACACTAATAGAGCCTCTGATTGGCTCAGCTGTACTTTTATAAGCAAAGTGAGCTACAGTGAGCCCAACAACTCAAAGCTTGAAGACTAAATTCAAAGAAAGTAGCGCTTGTGATAATCTCTTTCTTGAATGGGCCTAAAAAACAGAAATTCTGCTGAAATGACAGAGAGAGACTGTGGTTTGGCTCATGTAGTAAATTTCCCATGAGCCTCCTTGACAGGCTGAGGGGATAGCCACTCTGGCACACGCCACCCGCCCACATACAATATACACACACAAAACACAGAGTGCTGTTTCTGTTCTGCATTTCGGGTATAGAAACATCTGGGAGGAGGATTGTCTTAGGATGACTGACAGGTCTGGAAGGAACAAGTAGACTTTTCAGACAGGATAAGGAAAGGATGGCATCTAAAATCTGAACTGTGTATCGGACAATGAGATGATGCTATGGAAAAAGTTCCAATAAGGAAAATGCTGAGATCTGGAAAAGATGCAACTTTTCATTTGTAGGTGAATTTGATGACTATCTTCTTTATCATATAAGTGGAAAAAACTCTTCAAAGTTGCATAACAATGCATTCAAAATTTGTTCACTAAGCCAGTCCTCGGAATAGAGTTTATGCCTTTTGCATGTTTGAAAAAAAAAATAAAGCACAAGTCCAAAGCTTGCACGCATATGTTCATTCAAAGTCAGTGGATTGGTGTGTCTGGATTTTTTAACCTAATTAAACTTTGATTTTTAGTTGGTTCATTTTACAGCATATCACTAGTCTTCCTGCCCCAACAAGCTATCTTGCTGCAAAAAGCTAAAAAATGGCAAGTGGCAATGATAACTTCTTCAGGATGTGCAAAAAGAAATAGAATGTAGTCTTCTCTAGATGAACTTCAGCTCTTGTTTAGACTTTTTGTACCATTTTCAGGCTAGTCTACTGAAAAAGGTTTTACAAAACATAGAATGTGGTCCAGCTCAAAAGTGATATACTTTTTGATATGGTCTCAGACTGTCCTTGTTTACCATTTACTAAGCTCACAGTATTTTTTGTAAACAATATGTTTTAGTTTCTTAACAGCACACTTGCCATGATTAGTGTTTCCCTAACTTTTCAGCTGCTGTGTGTTACCAAAAATACACAGAAGCTTCCAAAAAGGAGACATAGTAGGATTTCAACATTTTTCTTGTGCTGCTTTCCTATGATTGTGTTTTCATTTTAGCAAAGGGAAAAGCTTTGTGTTCTTGGTTAGGGGTGGGGTTAAGGGTACACTTGGAGAGGTACAATGTTCCCCAACGTCCTCAGCACAGCTAAATTTATTGGTTACCATCTGTAGGGTGGAGAAGTGTGGGTTTTGGCTAGGCCAGAGAAAGGCTTCTAATTAAACAGTCATCATTATCAACTTGTGGTCAGCGATCATCATCCCCAACACTGGTTCTCCAAGATGAACGTGAAATCATTGAGGCGTTCCTTAAAGCCAATGCTGGACTGAATTAGAATAGGAGAAACGGTAGGAAAGCTCTAGTGAGAAAATCTTTATTTTTTTCTCTTGGCTGCATAAGGGCCTGTGCCAGATCCACTCAGGTTTAAACAATTATCCAACATCAGAGAAACCAGTAGAACCTCAGAGCTGGCAAAACTGTTGTGCTTTGACTGCTGTACTTCAGGACATGGCTTAAGACATGGCCGAGTGTCACATGTGAACAGAGCTTTCGATAATTTCAATTAGTGTAAGAGGGTGTGCCTGAAGTATCCATTGGAGCGCTGCTGCTGGAAGAGCCGAGCTTTGAGGTTGACAACCCCTTAATATAGTATTTCATGGTTTGATGTGTGAGTGACACTAAGGCACTCCAAGAGGATGGCAAAATGGTTTATTAGGACCTAATTAGAGCCCTGTGATTAAAGAGGAAGTGACTGTGATTAGGAGACCTGCAGATGATGTGGAAACATGGATGAATATTCAGGGGAGAAAAACACACTGTGTATTGCCTGTGGGTGTTTTGTCTGTGTGTGTCTTTGTAGAATGTGTGAGCAGTGCAGAGTCCGGGCTGCCTCGGATCAACCATGTTATGATATCATCTTTACAACAGTTCTCAGCAGAGGAGCTTTACAACTTAATCTGTTCGGCAAAAAAATCCACAAATGAACATGCAGCTATAACTTCACATCTGATGTTCTTCTCTGAGCATACATGCACTCTCTACATGAATAAAAAAAAAAATCACAAATTTGATGAGCAGTTCGATTTCAAATGCTGCTGGAGAAAAGAGGGAAAAAAAAGAAGTGAAGGTGACCTTGTTTATGGTTTTGGTCCAGCATATAAGAGTGGATTTTCACAGCCAATTTAACATGAAACCACAAGGAATGTTCTGCAAAGCCTTGTCTCCTTTAGGAAGCTTAGAGCACTTGCAAAGAATCACGCATTCTTGTGAACTTCAGAGAATGTGCTGTTTAATTAAAGAGATAAATGGTATTATTATTAGCCTCTGTCAATGAAGAGATTAGCATTGGATTTTCTTTCTTTTCACCTCACAAATCTCTGACTTTTCCAGATCTATGATAGCCACTGCCATTAGAAATCATTTATGGAAGTGCTCTGAGGGCAGGAGATTGTCAGTAAGGCCTCGCAATTTTACAATTTCACAACTGACTTCCTCCTTAAAATGACACTAGCTTACCTGCCTATTACTCCCTTTGATTTCTACAGTACATGCTTCTGCGCTCTGAGAGGTATTCATAATAAGCTTAAACTCCTCTGGCTTCATTGCTAAAGGGTGCTTATCTCTCTGCTATTCAAGAAAAATAAGGGTAATATTTTTCCAATTTCAACATTTTACTGTTAAGCCACACTCTGTCCAAAACCACATTTAAAGGGTGGTGGTTGTTGTCTCTTGTGGAGAATGGGCATAGACACACTTTGACTTGCGTTTACACATTCCACATCAACACAAGCATGTACATTCTCATAACATCCAACACATACAGACAGTACACTCTGTTCATAGCGGTTCTTTTTAAATGGCATTTTTAACCATTGAAATATTCCTGTTCTGCAGCAATGGATGTTTTTTGACAAATCTGAATGGAAGTCACATATTTCAACAAATTTATGCATATTTTTATGTGTTATTGACTGCAGACAATAAATGACACTTTTAAAGATTGTGAGAAGTGTTCTGCAAGGTTCAGTCGTTTATCTTTTCTTTATTCAATTGAAACCTGGTGTATTAAGTAGAAAAGAAATCCATAGCTACCTTGCAGCACTTACATCATGGCTGGATGTCGAATTTAATCTTTAAATAGATTAAATATGTTTTACATTTGAATTTTTTCCACTTACTCAAATGTTCAGTGTGTACTTAGTGTCAATGTTTATACTCAGAAATACACTTAAACTAGTTGGTGGCAAGAATTTGTGGTCTTTTTGCCTGGAGCTTTGTCAGTTTTTCTTATGGAATAATGAGAAGCATGTGTTCAAAAGTGAAAAAAGAACGTTTTTCATGTGACCCACCTGTTATGCTGGTAAAACCAGATTCATGTTAATACTATCTTGACAGCTGCTTACAAAACACTCTTCTCTGCATTCCCTCCTCCATTATTCTTTTTTAGAGCTTTTCAAAGAAACCTGGATGTTCTTGGCTTGGCGGATTGCACACAACAACCAACTAAATATTTAAACAGAAAAACTAGATCTTAAAGACAATCAGAGTTTAAACACACATAATCTGTTGATGCAAATAGTTAAAAATGCTTCTAAACAGTGCACTTCAGGTTTTCACCTACTTTGTGCTCCTTAGCCCTCTGCCCGCAGCCTCCGCTTGCTGAGTTTCTCAGTTTTACCGTTGCTTGTGCCATGCCGTAATGGGTTCCCAGGACATGATGGGAATATAATAACTGCTTGACAGTGTTTTTCTTACCCCCCTCCTTCTCTACTAAACGTGAAGCATGTCCAAAAACGTGGAATATATGGCACTAGTTGTGATGTCAGTTGTTATTGCTGGATATGCAAACCAGTAAATTTTGGAGTATTTTCCACAATCTGCTGTGCATAGTGTATTATGTCACAAAGGGCACATTGTAGCTTGTTTGGTGTAGAGCACTCTCTCATTCTCTTGTTCTGTGCCCTGCTTGGCCACCTTCTGTGCATCTAGTCCTGACTGCAGTTTTACTTTATGCCTGTTTCCTCTTTGTGCTGCAGTCAATACACAATAGACCTATAGGGTATCTTGCATAATGGAAGAAAATCATGCACAATAAGTGCAAAGACTAATGGCCATAATTTTGGCCTTTGCTCAACTTTTTCCCGATATTATTTAATTATCTACATTATTGCAGTGAACATTTAATGTTATAAGATTAAGGCTTGATATCCTGAATCGTAAAGTGTTTCTGCATTTGCACATACAGAGTAACTCAATGTATCTTCTAAACAACTTAACTTTAAATGATGAGACTGATCAGTCAGTTATGGTTGACATGTTTCATTCCTTTGCTGCACAATTGGGACAACAGCACTGCATTTTTTTCAATACTGTATAGAGGTGGAAGAGCTTCCTGTTTTCCTACTAATTAAATTTGCCACTAACATACGCTGGTAAGAACCTCTTACCTTGTTTGACTTATTTATTGCCTGACTGTAGAGGTAATTTGACCTTTCATTTCAAAGCCCCCCCTTTTTTTTAATCCAGAAAAGGAGTGTTAAATTCAATTAGACCAGTGATCAGTGGCTTAAACACTACATTTGTTTCCTATGAAGGGACAAGCAAAGTACAGCCTTGCCCTCATCTCCTTGTCCCTTACTCCTGGCCCTTCCAACCCATCAGGGCAACAAGGGGGGAGAGGTAAATTAGGAGAAGAAAGAAATGGGGATGGGGGGCCAGAAGGATACATGAGTGAGATGAGAAAGGGAGAACGGGAAACGAGGGGAGAGAGGAAAGTGCCCTACAGTTCCTGCCATGTCACTGGAGATTTGTGTCCTCCTTTTAAATCATTTCCCTCTTTAGAAGATTAAGAAGGCAGGAATATTCTGAAACTGATCATTTCCCCCCTCCTAAATGGACCCATTTGCATTTGCAAACGCTGCTATTAATTGGGGGTTTCAAAGAGACAAATGACCTCGGTAAATAAAAAGCAAAAACAGAGGTTATAATGTTAATTGTTGAAACAGCTGCACAGGGGCAACAGGGCCATATGTCCCTATCATGATGAGATTTACATCCCACGTGCCCACATGCACCTACATATACATACATACATACATACATATATATAATATATTATATATATATATATATATATATATATATATATATATATATATATTATATATATATATATTCAAGAGTGTAAATGTAAAACAGGAAATTAAGGGAAAAGACCACTTTCAGATAGTGCGTCCCTTCTTCCCCTTGAAACGAGGAAAAGGCTGAATAATTTGTGGACTCCAATGCGTTGTTGTAACCTAATCATTTATGGATCAGTTGTTTTCTTTCTGGTTTAATTCACCATGTGATTGATTTTTTTTTTCTTTTTAGTGCTGTAGCGTTGAAAAATATCCACACCAAACTATGCCTGAAATAGGGAATTATTTGAATACAGATGCTTTCAGCTCAGGCCTTGTCACTGGAAGCCACTCAGAGCCAGGAGACAATTGCAGGTTGATTATGTTGCTTCTGACAGAAGTTGCAAGTCCTTTGTACAAGGCAGACATATTTGCATGTAAATGCTACTAAACAACATAAAGACTGATTGTAAATGCCAGCTGTTGGGCTGTACTCAGGAGTTAAATAAAACAAAAAACATAGCAAAAAAAAAAAAAACAACAAACAAAAATCCAACAAAAGAAAGAAAGAACAAAACAAAGAATTTCACTGAGGAAATGAGGATGGAAATGAGGAAATTATTTTCAAACAGTGGAGCTGAAATCAATAAGAAGCAAATAGTGGTGTGCTGATTGTATATCTTTTGCATCTGTTCGTACAATTACATTTGAACCTATTTACAGTTAGCACTGTAAGTTGATTCTTATCTACTGGAAAAGTGTTTATATTCATGCCCTCTCATTATTTTACTATTGCTTCAGGCTGTTTTGATTTTTCCATCTGTAACACTGTTTCACTACAAACGTGAGACAAATTTAGTCAGTTCATTTAGCAGATTTAAAATATAATACAACTGCTGTTATATATTCATCAAAACTGCTTCTTTTCATCATCGCGTTTGCAGGCAGTTAGGAACACATCATTCCATCCTTTGTAATTGTTTGTGTGCATGTGCATGTGCATTATGTGCTGTATGTAATTGCAACTGTATATGTAGGTGTGTGCGTGTCTGTCTGATGCCCGAAGCAGTGATGCCCCTGCTGATTCCGCTCCTCCAACTCTTTGTCCTGCAGCACTCAGTGTGTCTGCCTCCTCGGGAGACTGGCAGGCTTCTCTAGTGTGGCTCCACAAAGGCCCAGCCTCCTTTGAGGTGTTAAAAACTTCCATTTATGCATCTCCCTGGACAAAAAAGCTCAGAGCCCATTTGAGTCTGGTAGCAACACAGGCAGACATTGTGGCCACGCTTCTCTAGCACTCATTTCACAGATTCTAAAACCAGTATGTGGTGAACAGGATTTGAGGGGCTAAAGTGCCCCACGAGGGTCAGGCGATAAGAGGGGAGAAACGCCACCACGCAGTAAACTAGAAGATGGGTCCAGGAAAATAAACACATTACCTGGGAGAGAGGGAGAGACTTGTTTTCATACCCCTGCCCCCAACATATACACAAACACAAAGCCCCACACCGAATGAGAAAGACACAAAGAAAAGAAAGGAAAAAAAGAAAAAATGTGTGTGTGTGTGGGTCTTGAAAGTTAAGAAAAGAGGCCTTCTTAGTGTGCAAAAAACAAGCACATTCTCTGTTCTGTCTTCACAGTCTTTGGAGTTAAGAATACATGAGAAGAAATAAAAGAACCGATAGGCTGCATGGCTGCTTGTTAGGAGCACCAGGGACTGAAAGCCATCCACCGTGGAGGAAAACATTCTATTTGCTGGTCGTTTCTCCCCCTTCACCCTGCCTCAACCCAGTTGCTCAGTAAATAGACTTTTATCCCTGTTATTTGACACAGAGGAAATGACAGATAATGTATTTGCCAAGCAGCACATGGAAGCCTTGTTCAGCGGCAGCACAGTATCTGTTTCAGAATAGCTGCTGCACAAGAGTGAAGCTTTATTCTGTTTTATCTGACATTATTGCACGGCAGCTCTGCCAAAACGCTGGTCACTGTTTGACTCTCGACAAAGATATTTTAACTGGAGTGACACTCTGGTAGTCGTTCTTGACACGCTGGTGCAAGACATTTTGTAAGTGTCTCGTCTGATGTATTTCAGTGTCAGGGCAAGATCAGGCAGATGGAAAAAGGCAGAGTCGAAGAAACAGAGGGTATAAATCAAAAAAAAAAAAAAAAAGGAGGAGAAGAGAGGGATTTGTGCAGCCGTGACAGTTACCAGTGTGCTGGAGCATGAAACAGCTGTTTGCATGTGACTGACCATATTTCCAACACCAAATAACTCAATGATATGGTGGATCTGCTGCAGAAA
The DNA here is from genome assembly GCF_933228915.1 of Telmatherina bonti. NCBI lineage: Eukaryota > Metazoa > Chordata > Actinopteri > Atheriniformes > Telmatherinidae > Telmatherina > Telmatherina bonti. Next base: position 26,930,259 of record NC_136619.1, on the reverse strand, counting down.
TACAGCTTGTCTTTTCTAACAACATTCATCTGGACTTTTTATTCATCCAGGGCTGTATGCATCAAACCAGCAGTGAGTGAACACAGTTTGTCTGTCCAGTTTACCTGAACTCTGGCTATTTCTTGACAAGTAATGTCTCCTGGCTACAGTGATTACTCACTGTGTGGAGGCTGTCATTTCATATTTCCCAGATGATGATGCTACTACAGAAAGATCTGACTTTATGGCACTAGATATTAAACAGAAAATCTCAGGTTTAATTAAAATTTAGACCTTTTTCTGCCAGAATGTTCTGCGCTTTACCTCTTAGCCTTCAACCCCCCCCTCTCAACCTTATTTCCCCTTGGAACACTGTTACAGCCTCACCTCATTGCATTCCAAACTCCCCCATGCAGCCCCTAGCCTGACTGAGTAGCTGCTGCTTCTACAGAGATAACCATAATGCAACTAGGTAGGGAGCAGCCTGCTGATGGCATAGATTACTTCTTTTGTCAAAATAACTAACTCTGCAGAATTCCTACTTTAGTATGTTAGGATGCATGTGGAGAGTGAGGATTTGGAGATGAGGAGTGTGTGTGTATGTTTTTTTTTTTTTTTTAACCTGCTGCAGATCTGGATAAAGTATAAGTTTAGGCTTGCTCATGCATATCCACATACAACACATTAACATGTAGACATCTACTGTACATCTAGTGTGTGGGAATTGAAAAAAAAAAAGTTTAGTATATTCAGGTCAACTAACTGGACTATACTAAACATGCAACCTGAAATTTGGCCAGAACAGACAGTAAGTGGTCTCCTCTGTGCTTCCTAAAGCTGTGTTGATGTCAACTGATGTTGAGCCTCTGTCACATGATGGCTGAAAGACACAGCTGTCTGTTATGGACGGGGAAAATTAAATCAAGTGCAGCCCACACTTTACATAAACACATGTTTGGAGTTTGAAGGTTCAGTTAATCTAAAAGTGAATCTTTCCAAATTGTGGTAGAAAATCATCTTGATAAAGTTTGATAAATACCTTGAACTTGATAAATAACTGATAAAGTTTGTAGTTTAAATCCAGAGTGATGATATGTCTTTGAACTATGACAAATGTTGGCGAAAAGTCTGTATTTTTTTTGTCAGTATGAATCAGGGAAAGATAAGAACTAAAATACTGAAGCACTATGAATGTGTATAACTTTGGGTATTTTAAATTAATTTCAATGATGTAAATTATGGTTTTATTTCCACACACGAAAGCCTTAATCACAATTTGACCATGGTTGTATTTTTGCATTTCCAAGTATTCCATCTGTGAGTGTGTGTGTGTGTGTGTGTGTGTGTGTGTGTGTGTGTGTGTGTGTGTGTGTGTGTGTGTGTGTGTGTGTGGAAGCTTTGCAGCCAAAGCAAAAGAAAAGGCCACTCTTTGACAGAAATGCCACAGGTGGCTGTGAGCTCTCTGTCTCTGTCTCTTTGATGTGAACGGCATCAGTCTATTTGGATTTTGGTGCCTGAGGGCAGAACCTCCAGTATTTTCAAGATAGTGAAACTATTTAAACAGAAATGGGGTGTAGTTTACCTTACAATTGTTTGTTCCCTTACTGAGATTGAGTGAGACCTGCCTTTTTTTAAATTGTTCAAGAAAAAAATGTAATACTACTGATGCTAATACTGCTACTCCTACTATTACTACTTCTATGACTGCTACTAAATTTATGACTACTACTACTACTACTTTGACTACTGCTAATAATAATAATAATAACAAAACAAAAAAAACCCCATATATATATATATATATATATATATATATATATATATATATATATATATATATATATATATTTATTATTATTTTGGTCTTCTTCTGCGTAGAGTCCTCTGAAACTGACAGCAAAAATTTGTTAAAAAAATAATACATTTTTTTTTCTTAATTAGTCAAGATAGCAAGTAGCCTACATTCATGCATACATACATTCATTACAGTCCCTGTGCAGGGGACTAATGTCTGTAGTAAAAGAAGAAAAGAAAAGAAAAACCTTGTCTATGTATTTTAAAGACCAGCTTTTCAAATATTTTGGTCAAACCCAGCCAGTGTCATACAGTCTAATGGCGATCCATTTGCCGTGTCATTGCTTTCATTCTTGTTTCCTGGCATGTATTGTAGTTGTAGATGATAAAAAATCTCCCGTTCTAAGTTTACTGCACCCCTCTACAGTTGAATGTGGATGAATAGTTATTTCTGACAATGGGGGCAATTTAATCTGCTTGTTTTACGTATTATGCAATAATTACCTATTATGTAATAGCAGGGCTGACTTTAATAGTGCTGATATTGTAATTGATAAGAAAGAATGTCTGTTTAATGTTTTCTGCCTTTTGGTGTGTTTTTTCATTACATGAAACAAGCTACTTCATGCTGTTAGGCCAGTTAATCACCACAGTGATTCTCACATTTGTTTAATTAAAAATAATAATAATAATAATAATAATAATAATAATAATAATAATAATTGGACTTCCCTCATTATAGTTTATTATATATAAATTCTTTTGTTCCATTTTTGGTCTCACAAACATAATTAACTTAAATAACCAGTGAATAAAGAATACACCACAGCATGTTTTGTGTATGTCATTGTTCTCCATTTACATCAAATTATTAATTGAAAGGTTTAATAACAATACTTTGTAATTATGTAGCTTGTAGAAAAAGGATTTGTGGAATTACTTTAAAGTGATATGGTTCATCCACCAGACAGGGCCTGAAGTTATAGACAAAATAGCTATGTAAATGAATTGCATGTGCGGGTGCGCATGTATGCATGTGTGAATGCAGAAGTGGGTGGTTACATCTGGAACACGGTTCAAACCAATAGTTAAACAGTGTTGAAAGGCAGGGCTCGACTTTAATCTATTTGTGTAACAAATGTAATGTTGCTCCTTTCTGAAAACAATTTTGCTGAAATTCTCTTGCGTCTAAATAAGCTTGCCTACAACGACAGAGAGCTTGTGCTTTTTGTCTTTTGCTATCAAAAGAAATGTAGAAAATTTCTATATTGTGGAAAAAAAACCCCCACCTTGTTGAAACATGCAAAGACACTTTCTTTGAGCAAAAATCATTTTTGTGGTGGCAACAATATGCTGCTGCATGGAGCAGCTTTCCATTCAGCTGGGGTCACTGGGGTCCCCTGTTGTCACATCCAGCCTCAAGGCTGCCACATTCAGGCCCGTCTCACTCTGTTAGCCCTGCAGCCTCCCACGCAGCAGACAGTGCTGTGCTCTGACAACAATGCTGTATATTTACCCAGTCTTGTTGGTGGTGGCTTATTGGCCCTGGCAATAGAAGACTAGGTGCTGTAGTGTAAATTAGTGACAGATCAGTTAAGCATGACCTTAAAAAACCCTTGGCCTTGTTTAATTGGCAGTGTTGAGTCAGACTAATTGTATAAATCAGCTGGTAATGAGATCTTGGCTTATTGTGGAAAACAAGATAATGGTAGAAATTGAACATGAATGGATGAGCTTGGAGATTTTTCAACTTTCAAGTGAAATGATCTGACTAGCGAACTGTTTTTGTTTCCTTCCTAATTATGGATATGATATTTCTTTTTCTTAAATTACCGTTTATGGAACCAGAAAAAAAAAAAATCTTTTTAAGAATAAAAATCCAGAATCGTTTGGCTGAAAAATTACCACAGATAGCTATACACTAAACATTCCAAAGAAAACTAGGAAATGCAGGAAAGTCTTAAATGCAGGGATCAAACATCTGTCAGAAATCACAGATATCAGGACTCAAACAGGGGCAATAGGTTAAAACAAGTGTTTCCAGATGTGTCTGCCTCTGGCTCACTTGACCTGCATTTGACTTGATGCTGATGGGTCTTCTTTCTTTAAAACCATCTTTTCCCTATTCAGTGTGTCTTAAAAGACAGATAGGAATTAAACTCAGTCAATAATTAAATAAATAATGGTCTTTATAAAAATTATTTACTGGTGAAATCTGGAGACTGTAAGACAGATTAATAAGGTAGTGGTAATGTACATTTTAAACATAGTGGAGAACAAATTCCCACTGCTGACAGCTGCGAGCACTGGAAGCTGTTTGAGTTTAGCTGTGGAGACTTTACCCTCAGCCAACTGTTGATATGATCCCATTTCTCTCTTTTCTTCTCATTGTTTTCTTGTTCGGAAGTAGGTAAATACAGTTCCATGAAACAACTGTATATTTTGTCCTCAAAATCCCAAATCCCCTGGTATTTTTATTTAAATAAAAGCCCAATGAACTCTTTGATAACTATTTTTGTCAAATGTGTAACCAACAAAGCCACAACTGAAAAGTCTGTTGTTTGTGCTTACATTTCAGATTGTTTACATGAATTCAAAATTCACCGAGCAGTGATCACTGGGAGCAGGGAGTCTTTCAGTTTTTGTAAGTATCACTTTGTCTCTTCAGCTGTCTCTGTCTTGCCACATGTGTCATACACCCCTGCTGTCTTTCACCCACACCGAACACCTGCATTAAATGAGGTGGACAATTGGATAGGCACACAATGCATGCACAATTAAACAGTTACAGGCACACATTTACTGACAGACCTTTTTCCAACTTTAGACTTTCAAACTTTTTCTCACATTCTATATTGCTTCTATGCCATTTATTTAGAATCAAGGGCAATTTTTACTCTCTTAGATTTTCCATTTTGCTACTCCTGTTACTACTTTTTAGGGAGTTTTATTTTCTTCTTTCATTTAGTTTGTGGGAGCCAAAATAGTGTTTAGCTTAAATTAGTCCTTCTAATTTTATTTTAAGTCCAACTAAAATGTACAACCTTGAATATGATTAGATAAATTATGTACGTCAATGAATCTTTAAACATTTGCATTTCCCACTTTTTTAAGTGTCAAAATATTGATTGAATTTTGACAGCACCAACCACAGTTTTACATACGCATCACATTTTTCAGCCTTCATGATTGTCAGTGTTAATACACAACTGCACACATCACATCAATGCTACACCATTAAGTCTTTGCCAAACTATAATAGGTACATTAATTTCAGAATGTCTTTCTATTATTAAAATAGTCTGTAATTTGTTGTCCTAACATGTAACAAAATTATAAAAGGATTAGATAATAGATTATCTTGTTCTACTTATATAACCAATGCCTACTCATCCAGTTAGTGCAACAGAAACACATCTATTTATGCAAATACTAGTCACAGGCTTTATCAAGCCTACATTAAATGTGGCTTTATGCTTTAAAAGAGCAGAGTAGACTACAATCATCCATGCAGAAATATTACTTTAACTATCTTTGCACAGCTGCTACAATACAGGATTTCTAATAAAAATGTATCTTAGATATTAAACAAATAAAGGTGAAGAAATCAGAGTATAATATTTTTTTTTTCTTTCAAATGTCATCGGAGATACTACTGAAGTCATATTAATTTCACTGAGAAGCTCTTCAATAACAACTGTGAAACGTCTCTCAGAATTCAAAGTTCATGGCCATTTACCATTGTTTGATCATGTCTTTTCATATCACATAATGTCTTCTGCTTAGATGAACGTGCACCAGTCTGCTTGGAAGCTGTATCTGCTGCTGCCTGTTAGTGTTGTTGAGTTCATACGGCCGGTTTTCTGTCAGAAAGACGCTGTGGAAGAAATTAAACAAAGTTAGCAAATGCACAACATTGATAGCAGTAAAAACATCACAGCACAATTTATTAAAAGTTAAAAGCAAATAGTGGCAACATCAGCAACAAATGCCATAAAAACACCATCATGAGTATAGACTTTTTTTTATATATATAAAATTGTATATAGGAGTATAATTCCTTTTTTATCAAGCTCTGTTATCTGTCCACCAAAATTCAGGGTTGAGATTAAAACAATGAATTAAGGATGCAAGTCAGTCTCTGCTCTTTCTGGATCCATCAAAAGCCAAAACAGTCACCTACAAATGAACAAGGAACAGCTTCGAGTTACCAGTGCTAAAGTACTGCTTGCATCTGTTCAGTTTTTTTGTTTTTTTTTTTACAATATAATTTGTGTCTTCTCAACAAATAAAGTAAAATTACCCAAATTAATTATTAGATTACACAAAGCTGCAACATTTGCAAAGGCAGGACTTATTTGCCTGTGCAGGTTGCCAGCAGTGTCCTCTGACCACTCCTGTTCATGTATTTGTTAAACTGACTCCCAATGATGATCCAAAACTCACAACTAAAATGTTCATGTAATGGTTTTCAGCCACATGTCGGTGTGTGCTACAGAATAGCAGCACTGTTCCACTCTGTTTTAGTTAAATCCTCATACAATCAAGAATCTAAATGATTTCTTCCTCAAGTTTAATTAATCTCGGAATGGGACTGGATTGTAATTGAGTTGTGTTGCTTGCATAACATGCTTAATGACATGCAATCTCATCTGCAAACACCTGAGAGTACTGTATGTTAGACCATCTGACTAGATACATGTTGTTAATGTGTCATTTATCTAATAAGCCACAGCCACACTGTCGTTCAGTCCGCTAATGACGACTCGACTGGAGGGATGTGGGGAGCCATATTGTCATAAATTAAATAAACAGCACTTCATCATAAAATGAAAATGAACAACCTTTGAATGGTTACTCTACATCTATTATTTATCAAATCAGGCTCTTCAGTCCACTGACCCTCCAATGATTGTGGTCAATATGCTGAACAGAGACTGCTTGACAATGACTGCCTAACAAATATTTTAATTTCATCAGCACCAATTACTTCAGAGAATCCCAGAGTTGAATTAGGAATACTAATTGTTTCACATTATTATCTGGTGGAAATGTGTAAAACCTGCATCACGTTTATTTATCTTTCTAAACTCTACATTGACTAAATGAATATTAATATTGAAGTATTTTAAATAGAATTTCAAATAAAAATTCATGATTCCAGGTAAAGATGTTGTTTTGTTACACTGAAATATAAAAAAAGGACCAAACATCAGTGTATTAATGTTATTATAATGTTCAACAGACTTTAAGAATACAAATATACAGTCATTGATTTGGATGTTTTGCTGTTTGCCATGGTATGTTCACTTTTACTGTCGGACAAAGTTTCATCCAGAAGCTACACCTGCGAGACAACGGGACCACAGAACATCCTATTAATCTTCTTGCTACCCCAGCTGTAGAAAGTAATGCATAACTAAAAGTCTGGTAAAACGAATTAATGATTTCAGCCATGAGCATTTCCCCTAAAAAGCCATGAATCGTCTCCAACTGATAATGCACCACGACCCTGGAGTGTGAAATCCCTGTTGCGTTGAAAGTAGCCAGTTAATTGATTCGCAAATTATTTAAAGTTTGTTGTACCCAGGGGAGTACTAGACTCTAATGACAGCCCATTTCCACAAGAGCTGAAAAACGTTACATTACATTGTAATAATCAGCTATCCACTCTAACCCGAGTCAAACATGGGAATAGTGTCTAACACTGTGTTGTTGTTTGGTTGACCGACAGCATTTTCTTTAAATTTACACCTTGACTTGGATTTTTTTTTCTTCTTTTATTCCAATTTAGACGCGTCATGGCCGTTATACTCTCAGGAAAAGATAAAATACACAAAGCTTTTGTAAACACATTTTTATTAGAAGCTTGTGATCTATATGTCTGTAAGATTCTAGTTGTATGAAGTTATATTATTTTGTGTGACTTTATCACTGTAACATACAAACAGTATGGCATGTGATCAATGCAGATGTCTTACATCAGGTATAATTGGGGACAAATGAATAACTCCCACCAATGAGACCGAGCATATTCTCATTATACAAAGACAAAGAACAATTGTGTTACATCAAAGCCAGATTTTCTAAATTAAAGTGAAAACTTTTTATGATTAAACCTGTTAAAAATCAAAATTCTCAAAAATGGTAACTTGTGTCACAAGTGCAGTGATTTTCGGATCTAAAAAGACTATGTTTGACAAAGGTTACATTGGAATTCAAGTAAAAAGACAAACAGTGCTGCACATTGTTCATAAGCAACAATTCTTTTTCAAGTAGCAGCAAAACTACCTGTATAGTTATCTAAATACAGGTCAACCACAGTGCATTTCCCATGACAAGGTGAGCAATTACTGAGCATCTGAAACATTAAAAGGCTTGTTTTTTTATTCTTTGAGGCATGTATAAATGATATGATTTAAGTAGGAAACTGAAGGATGAAGTGTCAAGAAGTACCTGAGTAGAATGAGCTCATCTCCTTGTATAAACACTTAACGTTCCTTCGCTTTAGTTGAAATGATAGGATCTCTGTGTTAATATCCAAGTTTCTAATCTCGGCCCATTAGCAACTGCTGTCATTCAGACACACGGTGTTGGCCTGATTTAAATAAAATGAAATGAAGATAGTTGTTTCTGCTCCCTTGGCTTCACTCATTGCCATAAACATATGCTCTGTGCCTGCTTTTTTCCATCTTATTTATGACTTTAATTTGTTGTGTGGGCTGCACAAGAAATCAAATTTAATCCAATCCTCCCAGGGATCCTGTCATATAATAACATGGTAATTTCTGTGTATCCTTTTGAAAAATGAGGAAATTAATTCTTCCTGACATGTTCTAATTATTCCAGTGTGAATGGCGGATGGGCGCCCCCCCCTTTCCACCCATCCCCCTAAGTGTCAGTTGCCGACGGGTGGCGAGGTGCTAATGCTGACCAGCAGCGCGTTTAATTTGAAACATGAGCAGACACCTTTCAACACACCTTCCTAATGTTGGAGTGGCTCACACAAATTAATTCACTACTCATCTGGCAAGTCAGACTCAGATGTTTCTGTTCGTGTGTGACGTGTGTTTTTGCAGTGTGTGCATATGTAATGCACTGGGGGCAGGGGTCATTGGGACACCATTGCCATTATTAAAGGAAACAAGAGGTGTGTCTGAATTACACATAAAGTGTGTATGCATATGTATCAGTGTGTTGGACCAGGTATCATTGTCTTTTTTCTTTTGTTTTGTTGTGTTTTTTTTCATGGGTGTTTAGTTGGTGTACAGGTGAGATTTCTTGGACAGTCAACTTACCAACATTTCCACCTCCTTCTCCCTGAACCACACACACCTTTTTCCACAGCACTGTGCTTCCACCATGGAGAAGCTTATTTAATTAAATTGTCATCAGGTAGTCTTAGCTCATCACTTCAACTTGCATAAGGACACTACTGACAGTTGTTGGGGAACAATAAGCCTGTGATTACTGTGTATCAGTAATGTTATTATTAATACTGGTAAAAATATTAATAAGGCTAATTCTTTGAAATGAACTTTGAAGAAAACAATAAAAATGATTAATTATTTCATAAAAAATAAAAATGATATCAGCAGCTCTGACTTTTGGAAAGTCTGTTGCTCTGTAGATGTTCCACCTTTTAAAAGAAGAAATGTGCTTCCATTTGAATCATTTTCAGTGTGTAAGCAGCTAAGAGAGTATGCTAGAAAATAAACACAATTTACTGAACTTTAAAACCATTGAACTGTAATTAATTTGTTGTACATTGTCTCTCGGTCGCAGAACAGAGGCCTCACAACCATGGCGTCACGATTGAGGAGAAGAGAGCGTGGCTTTGTGAGTGGTGGGTGGGTCGCCCTGTGACTCAGAAGGGTGAGGCGTCAACATGGCCGCCTAGCTTTCAGGGATTAAAGTACCCCTCCCACTTCTCCACCTCCCTACACCCTGCGGGGTTAATCACTGCCATTTTGGATCTGTGCAGTGGGAGCAAATTCACTCGATCACTATGGAACAACTGAGCCACCAGTTAGGCTGCCACTGCAGCCGCTCTGTGGGCAAATCTACATCATATGCTTGTTTCCACTCCCTTGTTTGAGCCCTGGTTCATTTGTCTTGACAAGGTTGCAGTTCCTGAATCTGTCCAGACTTTCACTCTTGGTATTCTCTTTGGATATATTTCCTCATGTGGGTTTTCTTTAAAACACATGCAAAGTAACCTGGGATGTAGCAACTGGTAGGATCTGTGGAGTGGAGTTCTGTGTCTCGCTGCAGGCCACACACTATGGGATCCTGTTAATGACTGAAGACTTAAAGTGGTGTCTCTTGCCAAGACCCACATGGCTGCTGGCGGTGCATTAAATCAGCAGTCAATTTGACTGGAAGTTAGAAATCTGTGCTAGGTAAAGGGGATGTGCTGAAGCCGTGTTAATAGCTAGCTTGTTGTCCATATGGTACGGCTTTAATAGAGCACATTTGTTGCAGATGGTGGGAGACTTGGTTAAGCAGAGGCAGCTTTTGGCAGAAGGTAATTCTTCGAAAGGGATGCTGTGCTGCTCAGACTGGTCCAGGCCAACATGAGGATGTCTATCGTGCCTGTTTCTCTGCCCTTGAATTGTGGCTGAACCTTAATTGACAAGACATTCTTTGTGTGTGCGTGTGTAAGCATGCATGTGTGTTTGTGTTCGGAGAAGAGCAAAGACATTGTGGCTCAGTCACTTTTTCCTTAGTTTGGCCATTTGCTATCCAAACCGCACCTTTGCTTTCTAAGTCTATGTTCAGTTGTTTCTGACCACAATGGAAGCATAGGCACAGCTGAGGAAACACAAGCAGAGTGAAACAACAAGGGTTATGGAACACAACCGAAGATCAATAGAAACTGAGCTTTCCTGTAGACACAGATTCAGATTTTTATAAAAGAACTCTTTGTTCATTCTGTCTCTTGTGCTTGTAAAATAAATGTTTTTTTTTTATGTTCAATCCAAAACAATTTTAGGATAAAGTCGGTTCGTGTATGTTTGAGATACTCTTTGCATTTGCTTTAGGTTCAGATGGGACTCATTTTTCTGCTGATAATTGTTTAGGTTTGTGTGTGCGTCTGCTGGAGAGCATGTGTGCTTTTTGCACTCAGAGAAGTGAGGAGACACGCTTGATCTGCTCTGCACTGTTTGACGGCTATTTTCTCACGTTGTCACTGGCTTGGTGTGCTGTGGCATGGTGATGGTATAATGTGCGCTGGGCCCAACTGAGTGGAGAAAAGAGCATAGCTGCAGTACCCCTGGCTATACCACTCCCGCCTCCCCAGACACCTTATTGTGAGAAAAGTCTCAGCTCAGCCCTCTGGGCCTTGTGGATCCACAGCCTCGCTAAGTGCTGGCCAGACTGAAAGGCACAGTGTCCTTGGGCCCAGCTCATTCTTTCCATTCTCTCAGTGGCTTTGTCTTGTGAGCCAAGAGAGCATTGGGGGGGGGGGTGGGGTGGGGATTGCCAAATTACACCCATGTCACTAAAACTTAAGGTGTCTAAGGGTTGAGATATCATTTGCTGTTGTGTTTTCTGTTTTTCATGATGATAAATAGGGATCATGAAAATGAGAGTTAAAAAACAACTCTTTTTCTCCCCAAAGTAGTCATTTTCTCAGCAGGAATTTAGGTATGTGACTTGTATAGTTCTTGAACTTAAAGTAAGGAAAGTGAATAAAAAGACAGCACAGAGATTTTAATTTAAGGTGAAGTTGTGTGATATAAAGCCAGAAATTTTTTTGCCCAATAGCGTTGCCATATTTCAAAAGCTGATATATTTATAAGGCTCATTGTAAGATTAGTGAGAAATTTAAACTTCAACCGCTGATAAATGTGTCCCTAACAAATCTGCTCTTTGAAACTTCTGATCCTTTTTACCACTTAAAACAAAGCACATGTGAGTCCTAATCAATTTTCAGCCAGTCTTAACACAATAAAATTGGTATATTACACAGACCAGTAACATAGTCTAATGGAAACCTGTTGTAAGTCAATTTTAGCCATGTGTCTCCAGTGTTTTGTGGGTAAGGCTTCTGAACAACCCATGCAAGTGGTGACATCATGACCACATCCTTTTGCCTCATTGGTGCTGCGATTCCCAGCTTGGGTCTCTTGCGGCCGAGCTCCCAGAAGCCACAGCAGCCTTGCCACACATGGGCTGCAGCTGGACCACCGCTGGCTACTCTGAACAGACTGAATCTGTGGTTATAGTTCTGGATGTACATGCGTATATCTGTGGAAATAGGCTGTATAGAGATCAGTAGACAGAGTTTATTTGATGCAAACATATCATCAGGCTCTCAGTGCAAACCGATGTTGTATGCAAATCCACTCCCTCGATGGAAAGAGGTATAATTAATGATGTCAGTTCATAAAAAGAGAGGATGGGTTCCTAGTCATATTTCTGCTTTAATTAAAGACATAAGATCTTGTATAAGAGGAAGATGTATGATGTGCTTTTCTTTCTTTCATTTCCTCTTTCTCTCTCTCCCCCTTCCCCTCTTTCTCCCTGCTCTTCTTTTTGATTATTGCTCATTTCATAGTGAAAATGGTTCTCTGTGATTTCTCCTGCCAGAACCCAACACGCTGACATGGAGGGCTTTCTTCGTAGCAGCTTTTTACTGAGGTTAGTTTCATTTCCATTGTTGCCATTAAGGATCAAAGGTCGGGCAGGGGTGGTAGCGGGCTCACAGGGGTTAAACTCTGACATATTGTTATCTGTGGAACTTGTCTTTGTGTGCGTGCACGTGTTTGCACGTGCGCATGTGTTTCATATATGAACACTATCAAACATGAATTTGATCATCTGTCCCAACTCTGTGTGTGATTGTGCTCATATAATGTATGATTGAGTAGCATGCCTTGAGTCAGGCTGAAAGCACACATCAGCAACTTGAAGCTGACATATACGTGAGTTGTCCCCCACCCCACACCCTTCTTTTTTCATCCTCTCATTTTGTAGCTTTAACAGCCTGCAGGTCAGACTCTGTGTGTGTGTATATATATACTGCATGTTCTTGTCTGACAACTCTTCTAATCTGCCCTCGATTACAAACCCTTAATCTGGGATGCTGGGTTGAGGTAATTGCTGGCATATCAGTCCTGTGAATTACTGTTGTTTCCTATGGTGTCTTGTATTTGTGCTCAACCTTAATGTAAAGATTTTTGTATTTATTTTTTGTCTTTACCCTTCCTGTGATTCTAATTAAAAATTTGTGCTGTCATTACACACAGAGGAAGTAAATAAGCAAGCTTATTTACCATTGGCTCCTTTCCTAGTCAACCACCTTCTCTAGGCTCCAGTGTTGCTTCCTAATTAGGGTTGGCTCATTAAAAGCCACAGCAGCAGCATCTGCCTTTCAAAGCTGCTGTCAGCCAAACTTTACTAAAGCTAATGAATCCTCTTTGATTTCTTTTTCAAAAGGTCACTTATTTGATTAAATTAACCACATTTTTTTCTCTCAGAACTGTTGGGGGCATTTTAAAAAGAAAAGACAATTTGATACTATCACTCCTGCTGGTCAAAATGTCCTTCAGGAATTCAATAGGAAAATCTTTTGCCTATTTGAAATTATTTTATTTATCTTTAGAATTTAGACAAATAGACAGTCCCACATTTATAACCTTAACAAAAACAACACAAAACAAAGCCAAACAAAAAAGCTAATTTCAAATCTTGCTTCGACAGAGGGTTTTGAATCCTGCAGAAATATTCAGTTTGAATTATATTCACAAGGACATTTATTTACTTGCACAGCTCTGTGACTACCCCTACAACTGTTTCCTTTTTTATTTAAATTCAATACCACAACCATTCATCACTTAGATACAAATATTGTGCATTTAGTATATTTTCAGACATATCTGATATTCTTACTGTTTGTTACAGCTAACATAAATATGTAATTCAAAATTGTACAGTATCTGTTTTATCTTTGTGGGGATGGCACCAATTTATTTGGTGTGTTATACTGAGTCTGACAGGCATTGTTCAGGCATACAACATGTTAAATTTTGAAAGCACTCTGCCATAGCTCATTTCTGCTTTTTTGGTTTAATGCTACAAAGTGGGTGACAGCATTCAACTCACTGCCTGTCGATACTAGTTTGGTGGAAAACTAGTTATACTAAAGATGAACTGTATCCTGTATGCGACAGGATGAGAGAGTGGCATAGTAAAGAACGGTGAGCAGAGGCATATCTGAGTGATATCTCAACATCCAATCGCTCATAGGGAACGTACAGAAAGAAAAGATGACCAAGTGCGAACTGTTTCTCAACTAGTTATTTTTATTTTTGTAGCTGTAAGAAATCACTGATTATTCTAAGTAAACACATTATTGCACGCCTTATCCACATCCTTCTGTCAATGTCTGTTTTAATTAAAGACTGCAGTAGAAAGATGTCATGCACGCTGGCTGAGGCCTCGACAATCAGGCCAAGATTAAAGGCAGGCTTTGCTTCAGGGTTAGCCCTTTTGCTTTGATAAGACATGTGTCCTGGAGTGGGCAGTGGGCTGTGCGGGGAGGGTGAGAGGGTTGAAAAGGGTAGTAACAAGCCGACAGACTTTTTTTTTCCCCCAGTGAATAATCCCACCGTTTTTTAGTGAGGGGGGGCAACAGGAGTTCCATGAACATTTTGCTCCAATATTAATTTGATAATAACGTTTATGCTACACCTCATATGAGAGTAGTGCACCAGATGGGTCTACCGTTCATGTAATGAGTCATGAGTTTGCTTGTGAGTCAGACATCAGGAGAGTTTTAGTAGCTGTAGTACCCACTTTCATTTTTAACAACCTCTGCTTCCTAATGGCAGCTGATACAAAGCCTCTGTGACAAACATGTCAAACTTAAATGAACTTCTAAACCCTTTATTTCAAGCACATCTCAAAGCCTTTGTTTTGTTTGGTGAAAACATTGTTTAAAATTCTCAATTTCCATAACGCCGGCAAAAGTTTTCAGCATTAAAGCGTACAGTATACACCGTGCCTTTAATAGACAATCATTTGTGCTTGTAAGCTTCTCTTTGTTGAAAAGATGTGCTTTCACTTTAGATCAATTTTTTATATGTTTATGAAAGACTTTAAAAAGGTTTTTGTTTGCGTTGTCATAACAACCAGGAAAATGAGAGTAAGTGCAAGAGAAAGGGGAAGGAACCAAATGCAGACATGTGAACAGAGAGAAGGAAAGATAAGCACTGAAGAAGAAAGATGTCTTCAGAGTTGGTCGACTCCCAGTAGGCAGGACCTCCCCCTACATTTCTGCCATTATTTGATGTAATGAAAGGAGAAAGTGTGTAACATTGAGATTGTTAATTAATTTAGTCTAACAAGATGAAGATAAATGAAACTCACTGAAGGTTGACTAGGCTAAGGGGCCCACTTAGCATTCTTCCTACCCTCAAGCCCCATTTCGCTTTCCTCCTTTACAATGGAGCGCAGCTAAAAGCTGCAGCACCATGTTTGTACAACCCCACTGAGGGTTCAACCTGCAAGTTTACATATGAACCTTATTGGTAAAATATTTGACCCTTTTCCTCTTTTGATCCCCGTCTACTTGCTGGAAGATTCTAATTTCCAGATGGCTGAAATGAACAGCATTTGTAATGAAGTTAGTTTTGGACCACAGATATGCAATTATCTAATTGAACCGTCTTATTAGATAAAACTCAGTTGATATACTTGATGTGAACTAGAGTAACTTTTTAAATATATGTGGTGGTCAAGTATAAACACATTAGTCTTTCAAGAACACCCTATAGTTTCCTGATGGACCACAAACGCACCTTTAATTATCCTCGGCAGGGGATCAGTTTTATGTTCCTGGAATGGATGAAGGTTATATAAATGGCCATTCTCCAAAGCTACTCTATGGCCCCCACAGATGAGCCTGTGTGACTCTCAGCTTTTCACCATATGAATGAGTCTTCTCTAATGTGGCCTGGGGGGTTTTGAGCGGCAAGACAGACAAAAAGCAAAAAGGACATTTTTCTACAAAAGCCAGACAGTTTTCTTCATCCACAACCAAATCAGTAGTCTATCAAGCTCCTTGCTCAGTGGCCACTTTGTACAGGATCATGAAGGCAACACAGAGCAATCATTATGGCATCCATTCTTTGCTCTTTTAGTTCTCAAGTCACCCACAATGGGTTGTTGATTGTATGGAAAACACCAGAACAATTATGTCCTCTGTTTTGGTGGCAGTGCAGCATTTTAAAGTGCAATTCTCTATAATGGCCTCATTATTGTTATTCTTGGAGCAAGCCTTGGAGGAAGAAGTAGCTGCTTGCAGTATGCCATTATTTCGTAAATTTCGATTAGCTCATCATGCTATGTCCTGGCAAACAGAATCATAGCTAATTAAAAGGGAGTGAGAGCTCTTGTTTGGGACTTAAAAGTACCACTCAATACACTGGTATATGAATGAAACTGTAAAAAAAACAAAAAAAACAAAAAAAAAGAAGAGGATTAGAGCCGTTACCCTGGTAACTTCCGTTTTCAAGAGAACAATGAACTTGTGTTTCTCCACCACCTATGCTTGAAAAACAGAAAGCAGGGAAGTGCGTGTACTGAAAGGACAGGACCCTTTTTAACAACAAAGTGGGATTCAGGTCTAATAGGCTCTTCTGTGTAAGTTGTTAGGCGAGACCACTGGGGGATAGTGGACCGTGGAGGTCAATGTATAATCCTAGGACAGTGAAGGTTGTCTGATGGTTTTTACAATAGCAGTTTGTATCCTGAGTTTGTGTTTATGCTTGAAGCTATCTGCTCAGAAAAAACAAGTCAAGTTTGGCAATTTTATGAAAAATTGTAAAAGAAAATTAGATTGTTGGGAAACACTGCTCGTAAAAAGTCTCCTTGCGATAAGAGAAGTAACAGGACACATATTTCCTCTGCTCTCAATACAAACAAGATGCCAAAGAGTTGATTCAATTTAATTTTTTTATCAGAAGCTGTTCCAGCTGTGTTTTTATTACCAAATAATGCTGATTATGCACCACTTTCTGACATTTGAACTATGTTAGAAACAATATAAACTCTTACACTTACATAAAAGGTCTTAATATTTAACCCAATTACCTTCAGTTTTCACGCACAACACTTTTCAGTGCATCTCTGATGTTTAATTTTCTGGTAAACATGAACTGATATAACAGATGTTTCAGCCTAAGTGTTTAAAAGTTTTAGATGGAAAAAAAAAGGATAAAAATTCTGATTGTCACAAGTACTGAATTGCCATAATATTCTCTATACTCCATTTAAAATTATCGGTTGGCTCATATGAGACTTCAGCTCTAAAATGCTGCAGAGTTAGAATGATCCATGACTATAGACGAACAGTATGTGTTTCTCTTTGAGTTTTATGTCCCTTATTACAGCTGCAGTACGTCTGCTCACATTAAGCTTATTTATGGCTGAGGCCAGTGTAACAGCAGTACAGGTTAATGAATTTGGCATCACTAATTAAACCATATTGAAGGATGAATATGAATTCTGTGATCCAGACAGAAAGCAGGGAAAGAGGGCAGAGAGGAAGACAGAGAAGGAGGACTTTGCAATCTTTTTTTCCCCACTCACTTCTTCCGATGGGTTATATTCACAAGTAAAACATGAGAAGTGAAGGTGAGTACAGAACAGTGTTTAAGGTGAGATGGAGGACAGTATTATTTTAGTGCAGTGGATGTTTTTTTTTTGTTCCCTTGCTTAACACAGTTCTGAAATAATAAGTTGAAAATAATTCTTTATATTCAAAAACAAAAACAAGGTATGTGATTTTATATTACCCTCATATAAACTGGTTCTTTCTGTTTAGCAGAATGCAGAATATGTCCCTTTTCACACAAGCAATCATTTTGGCCGCCTTTTGACTACAGAAATTATCTGCCACTGCTTACTTATGCAGAGAAGGATAGGGGTGACAGTTTAGGATACTGACTGATTGCTTAACTAGACTACCAGGCTGAAAGATTGAAATTATTTGTTGATTAAAAAGTGTTAATTTGGTAATTTCTTATTAAGGAAAAGAGGATACATATTTCTTCTAATTTGGCATACTTATCTTTACTGCCAAACATATCAATGGAAATAATTTACTTATATTTATGATCTGATGTTAAAAATGAAGTGCCGGATTGAATGACATCTAGTGGCTAAATTGTAGATTGCAAACAAATTACAACGTCTAACCAGCTTCAAAATGTGCAAGAAAAACCGATGGAAAAAAGTTACACATAGATAAAACTTTTTTTTCAGGACGTATACGCGCAACATGTGAACATGCTCGCATGCGCGCGCGCGCACACACACACACACACACACACACACACACACGTAATAGAGAACAGTATTTTAAGTTTGAAATTTATTTTTTATCTATTTTTTTTTTAGGGTTCTTTTTATTTTCTTTCCTCTCCCTTTATCTCTTTACTTTTCCTATGAGGTGTTTTCTTTTCTTTCTCTTTCTGTCTTTCTGTTTTTGCTCAGCAGAACACAGCATCCAGACCATCCATCCAGACTGCTTGCCTAAATGCTGGACAAGACACAATAAAAAAAGTTTGAAATTTGCTTCAGGAACTGGTGACACTTAAAATTTCACTGTCTTGTGTAAATATCAAAACAACTATAGATAATCAAAAAAAAAAAAAAAAGGAAGAAAGACATTTATTCTAGTAGCTACTGTGTGAAAAATTCCTAAGAGAAAAAAATTCTCTTTAAAATGTATCCACTCCCTCTAAGAGCCTGCAGTGGTGCAGAAGGACAGGAAACATCTGCTTTCTGATTGTACAATTAGATCAATCACCATCGAATCAGATAAAAGTGTAAAGAGAAGTACAAAATTCGCAAGTGCAGCTTCAGAGTGCTTCACATCTGTGAACAGGATGTTTGCAAAAGAAGTTCTATTTTTTTCCTAAAATGCTAAACTTTTTTACAACCATACAGATCCTTTTCTGCATATTTCCAAATTTGAATATTTCTGGCACTTTTTTTCTTTTTGCACAACGACAAAGCTTGATTTTCAAATACAAACACTGAAATCATTTGCAAACATTCATTTACAACTGATAAATCTTTGACTTTACACTGACCCCAAAGAAATAGTACATTTATGCATTTAGTTGTTGCCTTTTAGTGTAATTTTTCCTGCCACTCTTTCTCTCCCTCGTTTACACTCCCACCAGCGCCTCTACTCTCCATGTCTGACATGCTCTTCCTGAGAGCTAAGCCTTTCAATTTAGATTTCAATTATCATGTTAGTTTTGTGATTAGACTTTAGTCCTCCAGGAATCAGACCTCTCTGCTCCTCTCTATTCCACTTTATTCCACTTCCACTGCAATCACATCCCATCTGATGAATTGCGCATATAATTACGGAAGTTATTGAATATGCAGATCGCTGCTGACTCTTGGTGTGCCGTTCATAATGCATCAACTCTGACTGCATCAAACAAGGGTCTCTGATAAAGACCCACTCTGATAATAATAACGGGCTGACGTATGATTTCAGTCAGAGGTAATAGGTACCACAAAAGCTGAATTAAAACAGAACCAAGCTACACTCTGTGCGTGCGTGTGCGTGTGTGTGTGTGTGTGTATCCTAAACATTGACTTAGCTATGGGCTCTGTCTTTAAACCAGCACAGCACCGACCAGCCTGAGTTACCAGCCAGCTCATGCACAAGGTGTTTATGAATCAACCAAAATGAGGTATTTCTCCGATGTTACAGTATGTTGCTACCATCATCTTACTCGCCGTCTGATGATGCAATTCCTTAGAGGTTCTCAAGAGAGGGAGTGAAGCACTTTGCAGGCACACCCACAGGAGAAGGATGTGGGAAATGTTTAAACTTTTGATAGCTTTTAGAGAGCTTTCTTAAAACCTGGCTTGCAAGTGAAGAGAAAAAAGGTTTTTCATGCTAGAATGTTTTGCATTTTGCTGTCAAAATACTGGAGATTTGTTATGTGCTATTCAGCAGCTCCAAAAAAAGAAAAAAAAAAAGCAACAACAAAAACACATTTTTTGCCATTTCCACAAAAAGCTATCCATGCGGGATTTTTCAGCTTAAGCTTCACACACAATTGTGAATGCAGGGAAACAGGAAACCACGTCCCATATTTTTGTCTTGTGCTGTAGTGATGTACCATTTATAGCTGATTTGCCTTGCTGGGGGCTGTCCTGCTGACACCTGATAGATGGTTTATAGGCTGTCAGAGACAGTTCAACACTGTGCCCAGTACAGAAATATGCAAACAAATAGGTGGATAAAAAGCTGCTAGAAGCATTACATTTTGCAGGAAATGTAATGGAAGAACACAATCGGTGTTATGAACATGAGAAGGTATTCCAGTGGTCGGATATTTTGTTTCATGGTGCTAAGGTACTTTGGAGTACTTGGTCTTATGTATATTATTAGGTTAATGGGGTTGAACATGTTTACAGCAACTCTAACATTAAATGGAGATCAAGAATGTAGCTTAAACTTTGTTAAATGGTATTAAAAAGGACTTCAAAGAGCATATTAGGGGCTGACTGGTTGGTCAATGCATTAACACAAGATGCACAACTCTTTGCCTGTGCTTGTGTACAATGACAAATATGTTAGTGGTCCATCAAATGGAAAAAGTGAATTATTTACTGAAGTGGCTGATGAAATTTGACTGCCCTTTACTGTAAAGAGTGTGTTGCAAGTGCAGCGACCTTTGTCAAGTTCCATCTATTGTTTGCAGACTGGTTACACACTCAACAGCCTGTGAAAGGCACATCTGCTACCTTTAACTTGGTACAGAACAGATAGACAGGGTTGGCGGTTAGGTGTGTTTGTGTTTCTGTGCATGTGTGTGTGTGTAGTTGGGTCCTCAGCTACCCTGTCACACAGCTCAGCTAAAGTCCCTATCCTCTTATCAAATATTTGTCTGTCCTTCGCTCCTTATTTGCTGACCATTTTGCTTGCTATGTTTATTGAAATCTATTTGGGGCAAATTGATAATTTCCAATAGGTTTTTACATAGAATCTATGTAAAATTTCTGTGTGTCTGTGAGGAAACTACACTTTTTCTTTTTTGTTGTATTTAAGATTCAGGTTTAAACATATCTGACACATCAGTCAAGTTTGATATTAATGTGAAAAACAACAGCAAGAGTTTTTGTTTGATACTCCATGAATGCAGATCCATGGATAAGCTCCATATTACCACAAACACTAAATGAGAAATCCATTTTGTCAAATGTATTTTTAATTAATTTCCAGATTGAAATCCCGACAGTGGTCAAAGGTTATTAGAGACAAGGGTCCTCTTTGTGTGAATGAGGCCCAGAGTTGAAATGGAGGAGTAGTTTGAGATTACCAGATTATTTCCTACTAGCCCAGTGAGTGAGGCGAGGCGAGCTGCAGCTCTGCACCGTGCTGAGCTGGGACCGAGCATAATGAGTGCGGTGGCAGGGAACCACAACAGAGCCGGGGCAGAGACTGCCTGAGAACCAGAGGCCTGTGGCCCACAGCCAAACACACATACACACACAATTGCTGCTGCACACTTGTGGCTTTTTAAGAAAGTATTTTAGTTAATGATTTCATTTTGGGACCTGATATAATGCATGTGTTTTATCAGGAAGCCAGTGAAAGAATAAAAAACTACCAGAAAAAAGGGGATTGATAAACACAAGCTTCCCCTTGTAACCACAGAAACACTAACATACAGTAATATGGCATTTGTTGTGAATGCAGCACAAAAAAAAATTGCTTTGGCAATAGACTACTGTAGGTACAGCTGAACATTAGTGGGACGCACATCTTTGTTCTGTCCACAGAGAAAACACAGAGAGGAGTTGAAGTACAATATGAGCTTTCAGACTCATGGTGAGCAGCGGGCTGGTGAGACATTTTGTGTTTCAGTCGGCGTTTAATCCACTACAGTGCTTGCTTCCACAGCGTGGAAATACAGCACATTTTTCTGTTCAAGCATGTCTGTCAGCTCTCTGATTTTATTAGTGCAATGTTTCACATTCATTTACTCAGGTCTCCTCGGTGCCGCCCCATGAATGAAACCATTTTAGCATTGCTAAAAAAGCAGCTTGTACATGTCTTCTGTGAACCAAATTTCTGGGCAATTACCCAGATCAGTGGTTGGGGCTTCTGGTTTTGCTCTTCAGATCTCATTTTTTTGCCAATCTCTCTCTGTTTCTCTGTATCAGCTGTCAATCAGGCACTGTAACTTTTAACCACCTCCAAACAGAGCTGGGTGCCAGCCATTCATTTAGTCCTGCACTTTTGCTCAGCTTCTTCCCATCCAACCTGTCAGATTGACACACACTGTTGACCATGCTTTCTATTCAGGCCTGGCAAATTAATTGGTTTCAGTGGCTTAAATCAGCAATCAATGTCAGTTTCCCAACATAATAAGCCTTAATCATAAATCTTTGAGGTGTGGCTTTCCTGACCCCTATTCATCATGGCTCAGCTAGATGGTCTCATCTGGGTGGAGCAAATGAACTACCCCTGTTTTGATTTTCTAATTGACGTGTCACACGAAACATGGCAACTCTCTACCCGCCCTAACACTTCTGGACCTTCTTCTCACAGTCCTTAAAAATGCACAACGGCTCAAAGATAAAGGTCCAGTTTTTGAAAAGGGATGGGCTTTCCCTTATGTATGAGCTTTTAATGAGTAGTATTAATTGATAAGCAGACATTTATGGGGAAACTCAAAGAGCAAGGGATATGTCCAACTGTTGTACTCTCTATTCAACAGCTTAATGATGCAGGGGTTTAAAAAAAACTGCTTTACTTTTTATAGAAGTTATAAATGTCTTGATCGGGATTCATGAAGTGTTTTATATGCAGCAAGCAATGCCTTTCCTCCGGCCTTCAAAATTATTTAATCATTCACAAAGTTCTGGAGAATCTCACAGAATTTCTGTTATTGTGTTGACAAACACTTTTTCTTTCTTCTTTTCTTCCACCCTCTCCATTGAGATTTCTTTGTTCCACTCATCGTGCCTCTCTTCAGATTCCAAATGCATCCCCTCACTTGCGATCCAGCTCTTCTGCTTATTTCTCCAGAACCTGTGCTAGATATGACACTGGACTTGCTGAAGTGCATTCTCTTGTGTACAGAGGAACTTATCTTTATAAATGACAGAATGGACCTTGAATGGGGCTTTGTTTAACATTTTACAAAAAGGGGGCCCCATCTATATTTCATCTGTCACCAATGCTTTTCTTCCCTTCAACAAAGCTTGATTGTTCCCATGAAAATTTCAGGTTCCACGAACAGAAGATTTCTGTATTATTGTTTTTATGCCAAATTCCAGTCTGTTTTTCTTCTGCTGCTCACAAAGGCCTCTTAATTTAATGTCAGCTGTGAGGCAAGGCACAAAATCCACTTCTGCTCCTCAAACAGGGTTGTGCTGGTTGATGGTTTGATTTGTTATGAGATTTGTGCAAGCCCTAACAAATCTAGGCTCAGACAAAATAAAAATAAGTAAACAAGAAAATTGTTGCTAACAATGTCTTCTTGCGACTTTTACTGCCTTTCAGTGTATTTCTTCAGCATTGTTCTCTTCTCTTCACATACTTTTTCTCTACTTCATAGTTATTGCTGAGAGAAAGCTAGTAGTGAATTGTTTTGGACAGATATCCATCATTTTCAAGATTATATGCATAAGTAAACGTGTGCTATCCTGAGGAACTGAGAGGCCGATATGACATCAAGCTCTGAGCTTCTGTCCTGGGATTGGAAAAATGGCTAGTGGCATAAGGGAGACAGAGGAGGAGGAAGAGGAAGGATTCAGTCTGTGAGTGCTCATTGACCCTTCCAGATTAGACAGACAGGGACACTTAAGCACTCTCACACCTGCATCAGCCTTTGCCTTGTGTGGGGTGCAAGGACACCTAGCATGCTGTCATGGCAGCTGCGTAAGTGTTTAAAGTGAGATACAAGGCAGTTCTTCCACTAGCATATTATTGCAAATAATTTACCCCGCAAAGTAATTATCAATGCTCTGCTCAATATGTAAAGTGTGCACTTCAGGTGGCTTGCTTAATTTGCTCTAGATGGCTATCATCTGAGTGTGGATTTTGACTGTGGCAACTGTGGCAATTTCTAATGGAGATGGTATCAGGAGGGAATGTGAAGTGAGGATGAAGTGCCACCATAATTGAGTTGACTTTTTGCAGGGGAAGGTCAACAATAATGGAGGAACAATTTAAAGTAATTAATTTGGACAACTCTCCTATCTCTGCAAAGAAGCTGAAAAAAACCCTCTAATTTTTCAACAATTTTACAATATTTCATTATGTGTTAGTACTGATTAGTTTATATGTCAATGCCTCAAACTGAATGCTAAGCTTTAAATTGATCAAAATCTCTCAGCAGACAAATGTAAATGTGTGTATGCACACTAACAGTGTGGGTATTCAGCGCATATTATTGGTTGATCATCTATCCAATAACCTGGATGCTGCACAGCATGGCACAGTCACAATGGAGGGTGATGATTTAATTGTGCTAAACGGAGGATTCCGTGTCAATGCTCTTCCAGCTGGGAGCTGTCAGGTAGTAATACCTCATTATGGCAGGTGAAGAACCCAGAGGAACCCTACCATGACACCTGTTAGAACACGAGGAACCCCTGAAGGGAAACACATTTTTCCCCACTATCTCTCTCGCACATATGCGCGCACACACACACACTCACACACACACACACACTCACACACACTCTCTCACACACACACACACACACACACACACTGACTGAAGCTTTTCTACTCTTCTTTTATTTTAATAACTTTTAATAAGTACACATTAAGTTTGTAGTTTACAAGAACAGCGTTATAAATCAAATGCGGTTGTGTCTTCAGCAACTTTTCTTTTCATGTATATTTTGTGAAACATCAGTGGTGTCATTTGGAAAATCTTAAAATTTTTATTATAATTAAACATTTTTTCCAAAAAGATTTTCATGCTCTTTCAAAACCATTTATATATTTTTAAATAACATTTTGGGTAAATGTTATCACCTTCAGACTTGAATTTAATGCAACTGATCACTTGAATAATTGTTTCCAATCATTACACATTCAGCTTTGTAGTATTCATCCCTATTTTTCTTCTGTATAGGATCTGTATGATTGGTTTTACTTTTTCTTTCTTACAAAAAAGTTACTTTACCTGTTCAAGGCCACATTTTAAAAACTTTGTGAACACTGATTTTTAAAAAAGAAAGAAAGGGAAAAAAAAAAAAACCCTCTTCAGGTCTGTTTACCTGACTTAGTTCCTTTTCTGCCTGCAGACTGCTGGCACATACAGAATGTGAACTCTACTGAAGATCTATTTATTTAAATTAACACATCAGTGTGTTTTTAGTGTTAGAAAATGAGCTCTGCTGTGCGTGCAAAGTTTGCAAGAGTACACTGCTGCACATTAACAGTTAATACTTTCTGTCAGATTTTTTTTTCTTTTAAAGTAATCTTTAGTTTTAATAATTCATTTGTTTTTCTCTGCTTGGTCTGTTGATAACATGTGAATACCAGGGCTTGTGATCAAAACCTGAAGGTGCAACACATCAGCACTGAGCCAGACAAGTGGGTGGGATGGGGCGTTGGGGAAGACGGTGTAGAGTTACTTATCGCCATTGTCTATAAAAGGTAAACAGTGTGACAGAGAAGATAGAGTGAGTGAAAGATGGTCAGACCCTTTTATGATGAAAGAGGAAACAGGATAGCTGGGGACACATGGCCCAGCAGTCACAAGACCCCTGAGATGAGCAGGGCACAACACCCCTCTAATACTTACCAATTAAGCTGAAGTTGTTTTGCACGATGATGAAACATTATCTGAAGGAACAATTCATGACTCAAAGCATTCCAGGTCATATGAGCCCATGGCTGGAGAACTTAAGTCCTAATCCTTCAAATGTGCGCAATATTGTGAGCTATATATAGACCAGGTTGCTTTTTCTAACTGACCCTGCCTCATCTCTGCTTCAAGTCTTCTGAGTGACTTGGGCTTTGTCTTTAAGGAAAGACGGCAACAGCGCGTCATTCGCTTTATGATTACTTTTTGTTTTTTGTTATGATTATTTTTGTGCAGTAAAGTGCGATAAGAGTCAGATTGTCAATGATTTATGAGCTACTTTTTCAGTTCTTCATATTTTCAATCTTAAATATGTTAAACTTCAAGCCAAAACTGATTCAATTATTGATGTTAATAAGGTTATTTCAAGAATACACTGCAGATGTACAAACAGGGCTGTTTTGCTGATTTTATTTTCCAAGCAAGTAGGCCAACAGTGTAAACAGCGCTGTTCCATCATAAAATATGATCAAACACCACGAGCACTGGTCGTATAAATTCAGCTGAATTTCATTCTTTATTTCTATTAGCCTTTGTTGTGTCTGTGCAGATATGTTGCACACAGACCCACCTTTAGATATTAGAGCTGTGTGATTCCCACTCTAATTATGAGGAATAAAATACTTTACGGTTGCCCTCAGATATTTTCAGAGAATTATTGCCACACTTCCCCATTTCCCTTTCAATAATATGAGGTAGTATTGTGGAGGGCTTGTCAGGGGTGGGGGTGGGGTAAAAAGATTTCTCTGCACTCTTTAGCTGCCTGAGCACAGCCCTCCCAGTACTGCTAATAAATTATTAACTTCTGCTGACAAATACTGTTATGGAGCCTGCTGCAGATCTGTTGCATTCTTTAACAAGACTGCTGTAGACACATGTTACAGGAGGATGGAGTCTCCACTGCTCCCTCTCCTTTTTCCTCTCTGTCTATCCTTTTCTCTTGCTCACGCCTCAGCAGTTTGACTGATGGCTGGAGACCAAAGTAAAAGTGCCTGAGAGACTGAATATTTTAGTGGTAAAATAATACCACTTGATTTACTGTGTAATACAAAAGCAGTGCTTTGTTTCACCCTCACACTTCATTGAAGACGAGGTGCTTGTTGCGCTCCAGGCTCAAGCTTTTTGGCTGCATGAATAAAAAATATGTCAGAGTCTACAAGATCAGTCTGCTCCCACCACATGCACACACACTCTCTCTCTCACACACACACATGCACCCACACTACTCACTATTACATGCATGCTCTGAACTTTGCTCTGACTCTTGATTTTCAATTAACAGTACACAGTTTTGAGCTCATGTTCTATTTTATATAATTGCAGGAAACAATTTAATGGCTGATTAAAATTGAGGGCAAAGTCCTACTAAAAACACTGTAGAATACACCTACATACACAGGAGAGACAGACAGGTACACAGACAACCGGTCCAAATTCGGCACTGACTTCTACCTGACTGAGCAAATATGTTTCTACAGCTGCAGGTCCACAACCGATTAACCAGAGCTCCCATTGTCATAGTTGCCGTCGATAATACAGGCTGGTCAGTGATTATATACATGTGTGTGTAGGTAAGTGAAAGGCAGCGACATTTCAAGGTCCTGCACACAGATTGTTGGACTTGGGTATACCAGTGTTCATGTCTGAATAATAATGTTAGATTCGGCATTAATTTTCT
The DNA here is from genome assembly GCF_933228915.1 of Telmatherina bonti. Taxonomy (NCBI): domain Eukaryota; kingdom Metazoa; phylum Chordata; class Actinopteri; order Atheriniformes; family Telmatherinidae; genus Telmatherina; species Telmatherina bonti. The sequence continues at coordinate 26,902,932 of NC_136619.1, read as the reverse complement.
CTAAGCTTCTCAGATCTTTTGGGGTGTAGTGCTTGTTTTAAGAGTTATTACATCGAAGAAAAACAAGTGAAAGCCTTTAATCTCCCTAGTATACCTACTATATTATAAATATCAAATAAATTAGAAAAAAAGATTTTGAGTTGTTCTCCAAATACAACTTCTTCTAAATCAAGTCTGCAGACCTTTCTGCTATTTATTCAGATATTATTCTGTCTGTAGTGAGTTTATATTTCATTCTCACTTCAGTTTGTTATATTTTTATTTTGTTTGTCTCTGAATGTGGCTCTTGAACAGCCATTTTTTTTAAAAACTTGCTTTAAGCATAGTCTTCCCTACATTACTGGGATATGATAACAAATCAATAGTGTGTGTGTGTATAGAGAGAAGTTAAACTTCCTTGGGTACGACCGCGAACCATTACACCCAAAGACCTTGTTAGTAAAATATCCTTTCTTGAATGGAACATATCTTTGCCTATCTCATGGTGCCTGGCTCTCAACAGAGTGTGCAAGGACACCGTCGTTGCACATTCTGTCTCAACCTTGAAATCCACCCACCCATCCACTCAACTCCACTCCACCCCCAACCCTACCAGCTAGCTGAGTGTGGAAATGACAGTGCTGTCACACTGACCCCTGTGGATAAAACAGGAGAATGGGGCAGATGGTGACCAGTGATGAAATGTATTACAAGAAGAACTCTGAGTGTTTTGTCACACATCTGCAAACCAATGACTTAACACCAGCAAGTTTTCTGTCTCCTCCTGCTCATTGCACATGTACAGAGAAACATACATACACTTATCCTTCAGAGAAGACCAAGCCCTCAGTATTCCCAGTCTGGTTTTAATGGTCAATATCCTCCAGTTGAGGAAAATAAACAGCAACAGCTCAGGGAAAAGTGGATTAGGAGTTAAATATGCTCCGGCTCCATCTCTGTACTTCACATCATAGGAAAGCCCTTTTTAATTTAACACCAAATGCATAATTAGATTTACTGGGACAGTGCCTAATTTCATTCATTGTAACACTCAGCATGGGTTGCAGACTCATTAATTGCGAGAAAAAAAAGTGGAATTGGTTGTATAAAGTGTGCACCAATAAGAGCTGTGTTGTCAAAGGCGAAGAAATGAAAGAAATTCGAATTAACATGAGTTTTCTTTGCACCTGATATGTCAAGTATACCCCTCACTGTAATATTCATGAAAGCATGTGACACATTCATGCATGTCATCTTCAGCTTTTGGTTTTTAAGTTGTTAAGAAGATCTGTTGGCCTGGGGGACCATTGTCACACCAAAATGTCAATAATCTCTTAATTTGATGTGTGGGAACAAAAGAAGATGAGGCTGGATTTTGTTTGAATCTGGTTGCTTCAGAGTGAAATTTACTTGCACAAGGAAAATTATTAAATAACGTAGACATCTGAAAGACAAAAACAAATTACCTTAAAATATATCAGTCATGTAGTGTGAAGATCAAAATAAATAATATAAGAATAGGAATTATAGCAGAGGAAAAACAACCTTGTTTGAAATCTCCTTGAACGATAAGTTAAAATACCAGGTTTTTAAACTTGATTTTGGATGTAATCCCAATCCTTGTCTGACCTGCTGCCTGGATTCCTGTTTGGGCAGAACCCAAGCAGGCACGGCTCCAGGCCTAAATAAAGTCATCCATCTGCATTAAAAAAAGAATTAGAGACCCCATGACCTATGGGCTAGAGCAGCAACAGGTGCCAGCGAGGTGGAACATGCCGCTCAAATTTGATCTGCTCAGGTGCAAACTTAAAGAAAAAAAACCAATTCATTATGTTGATGTCTTTTTCTGTACTCTGTTTTCTTTTTCTTGCTCAGCAGCAGAGTCATGTCTTCTAAGCAAGCCACATCTCCCTTTGCCTCGGTGGTTGATGGTGATGATGCCATGAGTCAGGAGCACTTGTCTTGGGAGAAAGAGGACAGTACAGAGGCCCTTGGCGCACCACAGCTACCCCTTCACAGTCTGCTCCATGGAAAGGGCCCTGATGAAATGCAGCCACTCAGCAGTGTACCATCAGAGAGTGACTGGGACAGCTTGGTGTCAGCACAGCAGCGCATGGTGAGAAATGCATCTTGTACATAACAAAAGGAAAAAAGAAACTTTATGGAAGCTAGTTTACTTGCAATACTTTAACATAGGCTCTTTGTCAGATAAAAATAACATTAGTAAGAAACTGATTTTAAGTCATTTAATGTTATTTAGCTTTAGTTTTGCTCATGTTAAAAGATCCACAATGAATGTTGTTGTACATGAGACTGAATAAAATTCAATATCTTCTCAGAAAAAACCCCCAAAACAAAACAAACAAACAAAAAATAAAATCCCAAAACATTCCCTTTGGAAGTAGCAGGCATTGTAATTACTTCTGAAGATTCAGGGAATTCTCATACCTTTTAATGATAAACTCTAAACTTTTCATTCCCATTGGTTGCCTTTGTGGATTGAATCTAAGTTGTTTTATAAATATAAATTCTTGTGACCTTAATATGCATGAAGTTTTAACAATCACAGCTGTTGTTCCTGGCTTACAAATGGGCTCAACAGATACCTTGTCCCCTCATACCAAGCTTTCCTAATGCAGCAAAACATTCAGGATTCTGGCGTTTTCAAACAAAACTTGTGCTGGACACTAGGTGATTATTAGGTCAAAGAAAGGATCTCGTGTTCTTCTGTCAGTGATGACACACTAAATTGTTCCCAGTCAGGTAAAAGGGGAACCTGCAGTTGTTTTATCTGCTTCCAGATTCTTGCTTTGAATTCTTGTTGCTGTTAAAGAAATGTCTTGATTTTGTTGCATGTATGTGATTCTTTCCTCATTGTGTCAAAGCTTCATATGCGACAGCATGACCCCAGATGTTTGATACTCTAAGTATGGAGCTGCTATGATGTGAGATGAGCGAAGAAGAGCACAGACTCTTGTGAGCCGTAGACATAGGAAGCAGGTGGTTGTCTATGACAGACGGGGCTGTGGTAAAGAGACCCTGTGGGCCCTGAAGAAGCTCTGCAGTTGGCCATGAAACCCCTTAACATAGCTTCACAACAAACACATGAACAAACAGAGGAATAACTTCTGCAACGGAGTAGATTGCCTTCATGTAATGCAGGAGAGATGATATGTCACTGAGGCTAATTAACAGGCCAAATATCCCTGTATGTTGTCAGGATTTCACTGATTAAAGGATAAATAAGCTAATATAACACATTGCTTTGTATTTGCCTTAACCTTAAACTTTGTCTCTATATAAAAAGATAATATTACTGAAAACAATATCCATTCATTACATTTTCTTTGTTTTTGACACATATACATTTTATATGGTTAAGAGAGTAATTGAGAATATCTTCAGCAAAGTTCTAAATGTTGCAGTGCAATTGTTTTGTTAACTGTAGGAGTCAACTCTTTAATTATTTAAAGCTTCTTTTTTTTTTTTAAGTTGCAAGGCTATAAAGCATAGAAATAACCTGAGAAGCAGTTTTAAAACCTTAAAACCTTAAAACCTCTTAGATCAGCAGACCAGTTGCTTTTAACTGTCCCAAAGACACGCTGTAAATCCAGAGGAGACAGAGCCTTTTCAGTTCTAGCTCCAAATATCTGGAACAGCCTCCCTCTGCAGGTTAGACAGGCTAACTCCCTCGCTGTTTTTAAAAGCCGTTTAAAAACACATTTTTATGTTTTGGCATTTTAGCAAAACTGAGTTGTCATCTGTGTCCTCGTATTTTATTTTTAACTGTTCTTTTTCATGTATCTCTTATTTCACCATTTTATTGTTTTACTTTTTCTTAAGCTGTTTTTGTTTACTTGCTGTTTCTGTACAGCACTTTGGTCAGCTGTATGTTGTTTTTAAAGTGCTTTATAAATAAATATGGTATGGTCACCTTAAAACTGACTAAATTGTAGTTTAACAATGTTAAGTGGGACAAAGGCTGTGCAAAAGGAGGGAAATGGAATAATGAGCAAAAGAGAGAAAGGGTTGTGTAGAGAGTTCCAAAGATAATGAGAAAATCAAAAGGGAAAAGCAAAAGGTAGAAAATATGAGTATTGCCTCTGCTTATTACCCTACTATTGCGGTGCCATGAGTGTGTGTGGGCTGTGCCCTGAACCCATGCCAACTGATTAACCAAGCACTGGTCCACTCCCCTCAAGCACTCTCAACTGTCTCTGCCATGATGCATAATCATCAGCACAAGGTCGGGAGATGCAGAGGAGGCTTGGGAGGTCGTGCCTTTCTGTCGGGTGGTACCAGACCACCCTACACTTCATGGCAAGTCTGCTTTGAGCTCAACATGCCACAAAGGGATGAGATACCGGCACTGTCAACATTCCTGCCCAGATTACAACATTTCTGACTTTTTATTTCGAACTGCCAGTGATTCCAGATATGGTTGTATCATTTAACCGTTCTGTAATACCTTCCGTTATCACACTTTTCCATAGTAGGTGTGCAGCATGTATTGGCCGCAATCATATGTCATGTTTATTCTCTCTACAGTGTGTGCCAAAGTTTATATCAGTGATAACTGTAAAGGCTGCGACTCCAGCCTGCTTAGCTACCTTCGGGTTTTTCAGACTCCACAAACCATAATTAACACCAACTTTTGTCAGGCACAAGCCTTACCCACTGACTGTGTGCCGTACACTCCCATGTTCGAAGTTGTCTCCT
>NC_136619.1:26653234-26893234 GCF_933228915.1 Telmatherina bonti | reverse complement strand
GAATCAATACTGCACAAGTCAACACAGAAATACTTGTGTGTTGAGTCTTTATGATTGTCCCCAAGACAAGGACGGGTAGTTGGGTTTCAGCACCATGTCACAGCTTTAGGGATTTTCTGAGGCTCTGAATGGACTTCAGAAACAATACTGAACAGTTCTGAATTTTGTCATCATTGCATTGCTAAGTGATCCTTTTTGGCTTGTTGAGTAAGGTAATGGAATGATATATTAGAATAGAACAATAGTAAAAAAAAAAACAAGATAGATGGTTTCAGTAAAGACCTCAGCATTATTTAGAATAATTGACAGCAGGAAACAATCTAACATTTGGATGTTTTAACCTCTTCTTAGACAAGTGAACCTTTTGACTCCTACTGAACTGGCTCAGTTCCCAGGATGTTGAGGAAACAGCAGAGTCCACATAAGCCAAAGAGCACACATTGTCTGCATTTACAGTATAATCTATAAATATCAATAACAACCCTTTAGCTCATACTCTAGAAAGCAACCTGCAAGCACAAATGGATAAGTTAAAATATGTCAAGACTTGCGTACAAAAAAAAGAGAAATAACAGGAAAAAATAAGGTTCTATATTTTTTTTTTTTTTTTTTTTTTTTTTAAAACATCCCATGTTCTGCCAGTCATATACAGTGTGTTCTCTAACAAAATACTCAACACTTGGAGCCCTTTGACAGAGTCAAGGCTAATTAGCCCGGGAAAGGGCAGCCATACCACCAGGCAAACTGCAGCTCCTTTTTAATCTCATGGCGAAGGATATTTAATAGCTACGGAGAAAAGAGTTCTTCTCTTACAGCTACAGGTAACCTAATTATTGCTTGTGACAGAAAGCGGCACAGCAGGGTTTACCACTGGACAAATTGTGTTCAGGCATAGAGTTATACATGTGAATTGTATGTGCTTCCACATTACCATGTTGACTTGTCTTCCTTTCCTTCTTCTCTATTTGTAAGTGTAATCCCCCTGGTGAGGCTGTGTATTATCACTGTATAATGACTGTGCAGTAGGTTGAGTGTGGGTGAGTGATCTGCATTGTGCGAGTAGCCCCAGGTCATTATCTGCTATTACAACATGCCATGTAATGAGATTCAGGGATGGGTGAAAGCTTTGGAAGAGAATAGGATCAGCTTTGAGCCTGTGGTCTGATTAGCACTGATGAACTCTTGACTCTGTTGTAACACTGTTTCCTGTCTGCATTGCAGCTCCTGCTGAGTCTGAGGTAAAGGCTCACAGTTAAATTGGCTGCAGGTGCTGAAAACCTCAAGAGATTTATTTTTATCCATTTATTTATTTTAAATGCAGTATTAAATATATTTTGAGGGGCTTTCCAAAGATTTATAGTATATGATCTTTACTTTTCCTTATATTCCAAATAAACCTTCCCTTCCCCCCAAAACAGACTGATGCACTATCTCCCTCGCCTTTAGGCGCCCGCCCTTCTCCCCTCTCGTCTCATCCCAGCTGCCATGTCATCTGGTTCTGCTTTATCCCACCTAATTAATAGGAATCTTTGTTATAATGATCTGTGCATGAGCCTCTGACTCCATGCATATGCAATGAGGGCTGGAAATCCAGTTGCCTTGGATTCCGATTTTGAGACATTCTTTGCGCATTGCTCTACGCTGCCTCTGACTGCTGCATCCTTCCAGACAGTAGAAGGCCAAGACCTTCCTGTCAGGACAGTTGCACAGGCCAAGCATCTGTCAAGCATCTCCCCTGTGTGCCATGTTCCAACAACCTTTGATAATCTGTTGTTTCTGTCAACAAATTTCAGCAAGCTCCTTATCTTGATAATCTTGAGCGCACACACAGAAACCAGTATTTCTGTGTGTGCGCTCTCCCCTGCATGCACTGCACGTGCCAGCAGAGGCTTTCCTGTATGTGTGTGTCTGTGCATGTACGTGCATTCTTTCTTGGCCTGTGGCATGGTGGAGCAGCTCAGTGGAGCAGTGCTCTGGTCTGTCACTTTTGTTTGAATAGGTAATGTAGATCTGTTCAGGATGAGGAGACATGAGCTGGAATCGCTTGTTAGGACACATGATCAAAAGTGGCTCTTTGCTCTCTGCCAATCAACCCTCTTGTCACCCTGTGAAGCAGACACTAAATAGATTTTTCGGCTGTATGCTGCAGGCACTGTGCCAGCTTGACATGTGAACTTTCACAAAACCAACACACGGCCATTTACATCTTCCTCTTCTCTGGTTTTGCTTTTCACCTTGTCCTACCTTTCCTCTTGTTTTTTTTTTCTCTGTATTTTCTTATTCTTATCAAGTCGTTGTCCTTATCTGGCCCAGATCAACATTTCCCCTCCTCCTATGAATTTGGACTCCCACCCTTTCTTACTCTCCAGTGACAAAGTTGCTCTGCTGCCAGGCTGAGATCAGAGCCCAGTGTTAAATGGAGTGGCTGCATAAGGGGAATAGTCAGCCCAAAGAACCTGGCCCATTGCTGAATTATGTATTTACTATCTCTTCCAAAACAGAGCCCTCACATAACAGGCCCGTCCCCACAGGACGACAGAGGCCAACACAGGTTTCACTTTACACAAGCTAAGATATAGATTTTGTTGCCCCTTTCAAAACGGGAACCCATTCTGCTGTCTTAGTCGTTCATATGACAAAACAAGCAGCTGCTTCTTCAATGTGCCATTCTTTGCATTCAAGATCACCTTCCCCACTTCTCATATTCCGATTAGTCAACAGTAGCAACTGCTGTAGAGCATTCCAGGGGCCATCTTCCTGGGTTTCAGCTGCTGAGTGTGTCCCCCTGCACCCATACAGCACAAAACTCCCATTGTGATGCTGGCTTACTGGCTGCACAGGAACCCCTTGATAGGAGGAAACGGGTGTCTCTAAGAGACAAATCACAGCCAGGGTTGCACAGAGCTCTTTTTGTCTTTGCATACTCACACACCCACGTGTTGGCTGTAGGTATGACTCGTTAACTGAATTTATAATGAATAGCATAGAAACGCAGTCAGTGACGTCACAGCTGCTGCAGGATAAATATTAAACAAAGTTGTTTTTTTTTATGTTAGAGGAAAAATATATCTGCTTTTCTGCTGTATGAGAGTAACTAGATGGTTAAATCAGCAATGGTTTATGGTGGCCTGACTGTTTTATGTGACTGCACAGTTTTTGGAGGGGCAGAGGGAGGGTGCAGTGCTGACACATAAGAAGGCAGAAGCCATTAATGCTACTATATTTGTCATTAGGCCATGTAAGCTACAAGTGGGAGATAACAGCCTTGTTTTGCGATTATGAGAAACATGAAGAGGGTCATAGTCAGACAAACTGCACTTGGGCACTGGAGCGTAGGAGGGGGTGCTGAGGCAGTCAGAAATAAGGCTATTCCACAACGGGATGTGGGGCAGAGTGAGGGTACATGTGTCCTGCTGAGAGTATGTGCATGTGTGTGTCTGAAGGCTTGCAGCAGTGTTGCACTGTGTGCCAGCTCAGTATCACTGTCCTAGCTGTGGCATTCAGCTCCCAAGCATTCTCCACACATAACTTGACAAAAGAACCGGTGTCATCTGACCAAGAATCAAAATAGTGTGAGTGTAACTCACACCTTGGGCACAGACAGCCTCTGTACCCCGCTAATGATTTCAGAGCAGATTTCAGGCTTCCTCTGTAAGTCAGAAGTACGTCAGCCATCCAACAGAGATCCGCCTTGACACAACTAAACATGACAAGTTGCATAGATGAAGCCTATTAACATATTTGCATTGTTTTCTTTTATCCCCCAAACAGCAAGCATGAACGTCGTACAACAAATACTGATGAGCAGCCTCACGAACAAAGAGACTATTTAATCAGCAGTGAAACACATGTTTCCTCCTACTCAGAGCTTTTCTTTCTCCTTGTTCAGTGATATCACATGCACAAGGAGGTGTGATGAAAATGTCAAAAGAAATTAACAGAACTGTGTTTTATTACATTCCAAAGCGCGGGTGCCAATGATGATAATCATTTGATTGATATCATCACTCTTAAAAGGAGCCTCCAGTGTAATTTTCAAGACTGCACTGGACCACAATTTAATAAGTAATATGATGTTATGTCGTCAATTACTTATCATGGAGGTCAATCAGTGGGTTAATATTGATATCTAAAATTAGGATAAATTGAAGCACACTTAAAAAAAAATCTTATATTACAAAAAGTACGTCATTAGACTCTTTGAGTGCAATTACTTTACTTCTTCTACACTGTTTACTGCAGCACTCATCTCCTGCCTTCTTCTTTGACATATTATTTCTGGGTGGGCGACACTCAGCTCAACAAAGCTGGTGCTGTAACTTCCCTGTTGTGAGGTGGGCCAATGAGCTCAGTCTCTCATGAGAGGCAAATTTCTCCATCTTTACCCAGCAGGTTGCAGTCCATATGGCTGTGTATCCCACAGAAAGCGAATGGACTGTCTGAAAAGAAAAATACAGCTTCTATTGTTGCTGAACATTGAGATACTTAGCTGAGGGCAAATGAATGGGGGACTTTCTAAAAGTTGGAATGCTTAACCTTTACAAATGCTATGGCAACTTCATGATTTCTTCAACCAGGGGAGAGGTAACAGTCATAACTGTGAGCTACTGAGATTTCTGGTGTTCCTTTTTTTTTAAAATTATTTTTTAATTGTGAATTTGATAAGAAAAAAAGTAATAATCACCAAAAGATTAATACTGAATCATACAACCTTTGAACATAAAGAAGTGTTTTTGTTTGTTTATGGGTGCATACATTCCGCCTTTTTTTTTCTTCAAATAGTAATTAATATAAAAATGTGTAGCAGTGTGTAGATCTGAAACTATGGCTTTTTAATAAACTAACTTGGCAATGTATTCAATAAACAACTTTAATTATGAGTAAAAAATATTTCCTTTCAAAAATGTTGTTTAATGAGAATGCACAGTAGGAGGACAATCCCTTATGCACAGACAAAACCTGGCAGTATCCAACATATTTACAGTGTGCTGTTATTTAAAAATGTAATATGTATTACTGAGCTCAATCATGTAACTTGTGTCACTTTTTTATGTGTATTTCAATGGCTCTATTTCATGTTGCTTCTGTCCAATATGCCTGAAATAAACTTTAAATGTCTATACTAGACACTTGGCTTCACTGCCAACTGTAACGCATTCATGTGGATCCTATTAGTCTGTTTTTGTCCTTATAGAGTCAGGCACCCATTAATTCACTAAATCACAGTGAACTGCCGCCATCACAGTGCTCCTCGTTTTCTTCACACTTCCATTAATTTAACATAGATGAATAAATGTGAATGTTTTCGAGCATTGATTAGCAGGCAAGTTTATGTCTGACAGTTAAATTGCAGGGTAACTCCCCCAAAAAATCTCCCCAGTGCAAGGTACCTGGTAATTACATTTTTGTGTGAAATTATTATAATTTATTACATTGTGTGGACCATAATGATTGCCAACATCAAATTGAAATTATAAACTGAAATTAAGTATCCCTATTCCTCCTCGTGATCTTCATCCCGTACCGATCCTGTAATCAGCAGCAGCAGCAGTTGAGATTTCTGAAACAATGTCTACTTATCTTATCTAGCAGAGTATTTATGTTAGTTTTTTCTTTGTTTGTTTTGCTTTGTTAAATTTTGTTCTGTGTGCTGTCCCACCATGTTTAGGTTCTTCATACTGCAGTTGCACTGTGTATACTACATTGGAAATAATTTTTGATAGTCTGCACTTCTCGAAAACCTCATCTTAACCTTTTCACTTTATGTTTCTTGCTTGATTTAATTGAAGTTGGAATTGTTTGTTTCTGACTTTTAAATTGCATTGAAAGCCCATATTCAAAAGAGTCCCTCAGCTGTCTGGATAAAGACTTAAAAGCAAAAGAGAGGAGAGAAAAGGGAATGAAAAGTTCATTTTGCCATCCAAGCATTTAATGGTCCTAGTTCTTAAAAGTGACCTTGTGGGGTAGAAAGCAGAGCAGCACAGCAGCTCCTTCCAGCTGCACACATGGCATCCATCGGGGGCACAATCACGCACAGTCCCAACACCTCAGGCTCGGACATATGTTGAGTTTTATTTCATTCTTCTGACATTAATCCTATTCACCAGCTGTTCTGCCAGCTGCCACTCTCCGGCTTAGGGGGGAGATTGCAGTTTTGGGGGCACTGAGTACTGGTTTATCTTGGCTCCTCATATCTTCCTCACAAAGTTTTGATTGGTTTTTTCCTTGCTGTTCTCCTACTTCCAGCCTCCTTGAGTTGCTTACTTTCCAACAATCTTCCTCTTGTCTAATTTATTTGCTTTTGTTACTTACCCCAATACAATTTAGAAAAATCAGATATAGTTAGGTTGCGATTTGAACCACAAATCTTTCTGCTTTCAAAATTTTTTAAAATAAAAGTTTATGTCCAGATTATTAAGTTTGGACACCGATATGAAATCTTTCTTTCAAACTTGTAGATGCAAAGCATTTTTAATCCACAGTTACATCATCTTCCCCTCAGCGTCTCCTTTATTTCTCTTAAGTAAGCTTTGTAAGGAATAACAGTCTGAAACCTGCTCACTTTATGGTCATCTAACAGCATTTCTGTAGGATTAGCGTGGACATGGCTTCAGCCTGTACAGTTATGATTATTGACATATTGGGTCTGACATATTTCACATTTATGTGCATTGTCTGGAAGCATATTCAAGTGTTCTCAATGTCATTTCTGCTGAAGTACAGCCGGGCAGCCTGCGAGCAAGGGCCGCAATGAATTGATCATTGCTCACTGCTCAATTTAATAATTCAAGCCTGATTGCCACAGAGTGCCGCAGTAAAATGGATTGGGAGAGGTCACATGCTGCTCAGCTCAGGAGGTGAAGCCTCCCGGGGATGCTTAATTCATATATGCTTGATAGACACGTGTCCTATTTAGAAAGGTCAGGGTGCTGTGTGTGTAGACGGTTCCACAGAATGGGCAGGTCAGCTCTGCAGGATTAACATGTTGGTCAGTGCAGACAAGGGAAAGGAGGCAGGCTCCTTGTCACAGAGGCCAGTGTGTTTAACGTCTTGGGCCAAGAACTAAATCACTCAAAAAGTTACCTGCACATTGTTTCTGCTTACCATTTTTTTTGACTTGTAGTTGCATGTGTCAAACTGGTTCACTTAGGATTTACACTCAGAAACTCGTGATAGGATTAAGTGTAAACAAATATCAAAGAAACTGTTCAAATATTAAGTGGGGAGTAGTACTTAGAGTGTAAAGTAGTTTACATTTAACTGTTAATCCACTGTCAGCCCTCATCAAAGCTCTCCCAAAGCCTCAATGAAAAGACCTTTGACTTAGAACAAAAATCTTCTGCTGACCTATAACTCGTTTACGAGACTAACAGCTGATTTTGGCAGGGGTTTGGAAAGGAGGTAAGTAGAAAGAGGGACATAAAGTGGGGAAAAGAAAAATAGCTGAACTGAAGAGACACGTTTTCTCTGAGATGAGGCACATCTTGTTGAGTTTACCTGCAGCATATTTATAGCAACTGTTTACATGACCAGACAGGATAGTCTAAAGGTGACTAACAGAGAGTTCACCAAGTGGAATAATGATTATGTGTCAGTTAAAGAAAGCCCACCCGAAGTTGCAGGTGCTCTGCAATACACCGATGCAAGGAGCTGGACCTCTTTATTTATGCATGCCAGTGCCAGTAATTACAAATTAAAAAGCTGGAATTATTTAACTGCACCAAAGAGTACACCAAAATGGTGGAGGTTATTACAACTGTTGACAAGGAGGAAAGGTAATTGCCTGAAAATGAGTGACATCGTAGTGTTGTGCTTAGAATACCCCCCACCACCACCACCTTCACCACCACACACTCTCTTCAGAGTTTGCATTGTGCAGCATCACCCGGGTGTGTAACCTATTGCGTTCCGATTGCTCCCTTGCAATTAGTGCCCTTTTTGTCCTCACTTCAATAACAGCGTGATTATGGAGACTTCAGGAGTATTTGCAGCATCCAACAGCTGTTGTCTCAGGGACTACCGGCTGACAGACAAAAACATGTTTTCTCTCTGGATTTCACTTCCCTGCCTGCCTCTTGTAATTATTATGTTTTATTTGGTTTGATGACGGGGTCTTGTTTTTAGTGTGCCTGTGATTAAGATATTCAAAGGACTCCTTGGAGTGTGTCACAGTCATTTTCTTTTTCATCAATCTCGACTTTTGATTTGTTTCCGCGCAGTGCAGAGTGGATGAGAAATTAGATGTTAAGTTATCATTGTCTGTTTGAGATTCTGACAGTCGTATTTCTAAGAGGATTTAAGTCTAAAAGATCTAACAGTAAATGTGGCAATGTCAGAAATGTAGCAGCTTTTTTTTTTTTATATATAAAAAAAAAAGGTTATTCTTGGGTAGTTTTTTTTATGAACAACACCACGAACACATATAAAGATAAGGGGAAGAGGGTGTCACCCAGGGCTCATTAAACTTCTTAAGAATTGAGTATTTCACATGAGCACACAGTGCATTTTGCTCATTTATTTATATGCATGTTCAGGAGTACCTATACATACACACACAAAACTATACATACATATAAAGAGTCCTAGAAAAAAGTAAGATGACTGGGCAAGTAAGTACTTTTCCAGTCATCTTCTAGCTATTGCTGTTTTATTTACACATTTACGTACTATAGATTGCTTTTCATTTTGTTAAGTTAGATAATTGCTTAAGGTTTTTCCGTTTACCTTTCCTGCTAAATACTATAGGAGTTAATTGAGTGAAGAGAATCAAATGTCATCATCAAATAGATGATTTTACACGTAATCATTCGTTTTAATTCCTTTCTCAGCTCTGCATAACATTAATATGTGGAGTAAGGATATATTAATACCATTTTATAAAACCCTTATTTTTTATAAAATAACAAGATTACAATCAACTTCACCAGAATACAATCATTTTGGTGGTCTAGTATTTTGAGTGCGCATATTAGATGTTATATAGATGTTATATCCTCACCCCCCCCAAAAAAAAGAAATTCTTTTTTTTTTTTTTTTTTAATCTGTTCATGGATCTTGCAAGAACTTATTCTCTGTTTAGGTTGTTTCATTTGACTGTGCAAGATGTCTCTCACTTGAACCAGCAAACCCCCTTTTCCATGTTCCTCTGCCCTCCAGTACAAATGCAAGTGGTCTGATCCACCGTATTATCCGGAGGAAATTATTTATGTGGTCAGTGTCAGCTGATCATTGATTTGGTAATTACGCTTTTCCCCTTGAGGCAGAGACAACTGATATACTGTGCGAGGCAAATGTTGAAGTGGAAGTCTTAGTTTTTTATCCTTGACTTACGGCTAAGTTGACTCTCTCAGATAGTCCTCTTTTCTCTGCCAATGGCTTTTCAACACAACAAACACTCAAACACAAGTATCATCTTTCTCCCAGGAGAGCAGTGCACACACAGAGGCTCAGATTGTGGTGGCAGGCAGTTGAAACGTTTTCATTGCTGACAACCCATGGTAATAAAACACCCGCTGCTGCATGTTGCAACAAACCATATTTGTGCTCTGAGGCCGTCATGGTCTTCCGAAACATGATGGCGTGTTGTGTTCCATCAACAAATTTGGTAAACCTTTAAGAGATTAAAAACAGTTGTATGCAAAAGTGAAGAAGCCACAGCAGCAATTGATTATTTACCGGCATTTCTATGGACACATTGCTCAATAACTCTTCCTCAGCCTGTAAAATCATTTGGAAATTAGTGCAGTTTGAACTTTTAAGATCAGCTTCATTATTGTCCAACTGCAAAGTGACAAAATTAGATTTGTTTTCGACTAAATTCATTTGTCAGTTTGCAGCAACATGCTGTGATGCGAGCTTCTGCCGTTAATGCTGATTGTTTACTGCAGAAATAAAAAGATATGAGCAAACAACTTTACTTCCATAAAGGAGATTTATAGCTAACTTTTGTTAATAAAAGCACTTTGTTTGGCAGTGAGACCAATAAAAAAACAACTTCAGATTATCAGGTGTTCCCAAGGAAGGAAAAACTGTGGGAGGATACTAAAGGAAACTGAGAGTGACAGACAAAGAGCAGAAATTTCACTAATGTTTTTCTTTAAAACTGTCAGGGAGTCAGTCGGTGTCAGTACAGATAGTCATAACCTGGCTTTGATTGTACCTTCACTCCTGTGGTTTACACTCAACATGATATTCTGGCACCACTGGCTGCCAGGTGCTGAAGGCTTTGTTTATGTCACACATCAGCTTAGAAACATTCCTTTTTTAAGATTTATGAGGATCATTAGCTTTGTTTTTAATACAGTGGAAAAGGGGGAAAAAAAAAGATATTGTCTAATCTTGCCAAGTCATCTCAGGTTTAGGTGTCTCAGTTTCTGCACTTGTTCACCCACATGAGTAAGATCACAGAATACCTGCACAGGAAAGCTTTATACCAGAGATGACAGCCTGATAAGAGACAAGCATACTGAATTTGGCAGTATTTAAATGGTGATGACTATTCACTTTCTTCTTAGTGTCATTTGGAAACTTTTAAAGATAGAAAAACAGAAAAGAAAAATGAAGAAGGGATTCAGGGAATTTTTCCAGTTACATAGCACCAGCCCCAGAGAGAAGACAATGAGACCCAGACAGGCTTAGTCGTCCAGAAGCCATTCCTCTCTCAATGGGAACAAGTCTTGGACCCACACTCCAGTAGTTTTGTCCTGTATGTTGCTATCTGTGCTAGCTGCAGAGTGGAGGCTGTCTGTGCCAGGCGAAGGTCCATAGGGACCCTTGGAATCAGTGGGGCTGGAGGAAGTTGGTCCAGGTCCAGTGGGGCGATCTGGGCTTGGTGACACGCCAAGCTGTCTACTGCAGGGACGCTGGGAAAATGTAAATAAGAGCCTGATAAGGGCTATTGTTTTCATTCCATTCTCATCCCAGCTGAATGGCCTGCTCCCCAGCCTGAGCATTTTATCTCAAGAGAGGGAGGGAAAAAAAATGGAAGGGGTGGGGGTGCGAGAGATTTAATAGCCCCCATAGGAAAATAAAAATAAACTCACTAGACTCTTCTCTTGTTTAAGCTTATTCCCCAGAATGTGATGTCCTACTTTTAAAGGACAAGAGTAGCAAACTTTACACTAAAACACTAAAAGTTCCCCACTTTCAGCCATAAATAATTAGTTGCTTTTCCCTTGCAGATTCACTAAAATCCAGTCAAGTGTGAATGTTTTATCACAAATAATCTGTTGTTTCATGTCAAGTACAGTGTGTATCAATTTTCAACACTCTGTCATAACCTGACAGTAATTACTATGTTGATACTAACCAGTGTTTCCACTGGCATCTTTAATTTCTCTTGAGAACAGAAACATGCATTTTAAAAATTGAAATAGCCTTCCCTCTATTAATCTGAATTTTTTGAAGAAAATAAGCTGTGGAATGGTGCTTTGAAAAAAGCCAGACATCTGACTCATTTACTGTTTCTTCAAGCACGCCTGCGCAAAAATGCCTCTCCTTTCACCAAAACCATTTTTGGATGCCTGTTTTTGTCCACACTGTTCAAACACTGGAAGGTGTTTGAGAGTTATTTTATAGACTAATCCAGGTCATTATTCACCTCTCCCAGGTGGAAGCTCAGGGAGGACAGCAGTGCATTCCAGCTGTAGTCTCTCGTGCTGGAGGACTTGGCAGGTCGTGTCTGGCCCAGCAGAGGGGATGGAGAAGTGAGGGAGCGGCGGCTCTCTTGGGAGGGAGGTGCAAGGGAGGGGAGGTCTGGAGTAGAATGGAAGCTGGCACCGCATTATCTCCAACTGTTGGTGCATTCCTTAATGATCAAGTGCTGGAGGAGCATCTGTTATGAAAGTGAGCGTGTGTGTTACAGAGGAGAGAGCATATGTGTGCATACAAACATATGTTCAATGTGTTTGTTTAATTTCCCTTTTCAGCATTTAAAAAAAATCCAAGCTTTCTTTGCTTAAGGGGATAAAATGTCAAGCTTTAGTCTTACTTTATCTGTATTGGGGATTGTGATGTGAAGGGAGGTTGTTGTTCTGGGAGAGGAAACTGTCTTACCCAGAGGTGACAGGCAGGGAAGACGAGCTGAGCTTTGCTACTCCCCCCCACCCCACCCCCCCCACCCCTAACCCCTGTTTTAAGATCTGTGATCTTTGTGCCACGCAGGGAGTTAAACCACACCAACAGACACAGAAGACACAGCCTTTTCTCCCCCCATCTCTGAGGGTCAAGGGGACAAACTGAGTTGGGAATTGGAAAGTCAATAAAGCAAAAGTAATGTTATAATGACCCTGAGCTGAAGATGTCCTGTCGACCCCCATCATACTGGAGGAAGTGGACAATCAAACAAAATGGTGACTCTGCTTGATCTCCCTGAAAGCCATCCTTAAACAAGACCACAAGAACTACTGACCCCGTGTTACTCCCAGTTTGTCTGAACTCAGTGTGTTTTGTCAGCGGTGTTTGGTTTATGGAAGCGGGCAAGGGATGTAACAGACGGATAAAAAGAAACATTTGTATACATCCTCAGCTGTATAAATCTCCTCTGTGTTTGATGTCAAGGATGATAATTGTGAGACTGGAAGAGTCCAGAATGTTGTATTTGATAGGCATTTCTTGATAATTTTCCTGTTTCTGACTCTTTGCGCATCCAAGACTGAAACGTTTCACAGACCAAACTGAGAAAAAACTCCAGTGTGACATCTTTCTCATGAAATTCATCTTCCTGTTAGGACAGCGATGCTCTTCATAACCCCTGTTAGAGTTGTGGTAGATAACTCATTGTGGTGGCCCATGGCTTTGTAGTTATAATTTATGCCTCACATGTTTAAAGAAAAAAACAACTTTTAACGTTTTGCAACTATTTTTAATTTTTAAAAAAAAAATTAAATATCTAATTCTCAGTAATTCTACAAAAGCCAGAGTGCGGTAATTTATCAATCCAAATTGTGGTGGGATCGCTCCGCTTTTTTTTTCCTCTGTCAGGCTAAATGCTGCATGTCTGCTTTAGGTCAAGCTCTGCTTCATTCTGAAGGCAGTTTATAGAAGGAGTGGCTCAAGGTGGAGTGTTGGAGGCTTGCTTGTGCTGTTGGTATTTGATGAGAGCAGGCTGAACCCTGTGCAGCGTAGAGATGGTGGAGGCCTGGGTCAGCCAGCCCACTATGTTCATTATCAGCTACACCAGCGGCAACATGGCAGATTGCCGCCATTCCTCCTCTGATTCATTGTCTGCTGGACAAATGTTAATTGTTTTCATCATTGGCAGCTATGTGAACGTTTGGACATACCCAGTCTCACACTTTGCCTCACACTTAATGTGACTGTCTGCCCTTACACTATCCTCACAATGCTGCCTTTCCTCTTCACCTCACCCTTAGCTCATCTCTCAGTTGTCAGGCAGGGTCTGTTTTAATGTGCACCATCAAATGAAATACCCTTTTATTAATCTGATACACTAACTTTTCATTGAAGTGAACTACTTCATGACATCTGCAGAATTATTTTAATCGGAAGCTGTAGTTTATACACAATAATACACAGATAAACATACTATGTCAAAGACTGAAATTGAATTATTATATCCTTTTTTACGTTTATTTTTTTAGAATCTTCATGCATGGAGAAACTTCTTTCTAAAGACTGGAAAGAAAAGATGGAGAGGCTCAACACCAGTGAGCTTTTGGCAGAAGTAAAAGGTAAGCTAAAAAGCACCACATCAGAACCACAGATTTAGTACACAAATAACAGCTCCTCATTCTTATCGGACTTATAATATATGTGCTAAATTATCAGAAAATACCTTGTACTCTGAAATAAAACAAAGGCCTTTGGCTGCCCTCCTCATTCATGTCTCTCCTCCCTTATCTTTTGTTGGAATGTCTAACTGCATCCAAAGTGCTTTTCTTCAAAATGTAGACACATTCTGAGGCTCTCTATGCTTTATGCTTGACCCTTCAGATGACCATGAGCCTTGTTTCTTTTTTCTGGCACATGCAGAGCATCCACGCTGCTTTGGTAATTGTTAAACCCAAAGTGTGCTTGATGTAAGCAGAGCATGGCTGTGTTGAAAGGAGAGAAGCTGCTCAGATAGGAGAGGAGAAGCACACGGTTGTCTCCTCAGTGAGCTTGCTTTTGAGTGGAATGTCTGAACTCAGACAGTGAACGCCCTGTGAAGAGCATTGAGCACACCACAGTAAAGCACAACTCAGCACTCCCCCAAAATCTGTGTTTATGACAGGGTGAAGGTAGGCTGAGGCTGGGCAGGGCTGCTGCTTGGTCCTTAGCACTGACTGTTACTGAAAGCGGATGTGTTTATAGATAACAATACCTGCTGGCTTGTAAAACTGTGGTCTTGCACTGAATTTCATCACAGATTTTTAAAAAATTTTGTAAAAATTTTCTGAAAGCAATCAAGGTGATGTGGTTTCTCTGTGTAATCACAATTACATTTTTATGTTTTCATAATACTTTCTGGGTTTCTGCTACTTTTAGTTTGTTTCTAATCTTTAAGTTCATGTTAAAGCTCTGCAGAGAAACAAATCCCAAGAAATCAGGAAATAAACGCTCCTAATTTTCCTTATTTATAGTATGAGCTTCTTCTTTTTTCTGTATTTTGTTTCCTTTTTTCCCACGTAGTGGATTGATTTCCACTTAATGCCTTTAAAAAATCAAAACAAAACATAAAAGAATGAGAAGCTCTCTTGCATTGAGGCCATTTTAACCAATAAGCTGACAAATCACTGAAAACTAGACCTTCAGAGAGAATGCGACAAGATGTGCTCTAACAATGTACACTATGAGAAAAATGGTGTGTGACAGTTAACAAAACCAAAAGGTTCACCGTATTGTTTCCATTTCTAAGACAAGTGTGGTGTAAGTAAAACTAACATTTGGCTGAAATCGTGAAATTGAAATGTCTCCGTTTCCAGTGGACAAGAAAAACAGCTGTTGAATGGTCTAATAATTATATTCATCGGCAATAACCTTAATGAGCTACAGGGGGAAAAAAAATCGTTGCTTGGTAAGCTAGATTCATTGTATCTGTCCTAGTGAACTGTGTGTCACTGTAGATCAAAGTGCAGGGGGTAAAATGTTTAAAATGATTTAGCCTTTTGAAATCTGCTCTGTTAAATTACAGGCAGGGCATTTCTGCTGTTTGATGAATGGGAACTAGAAGGTTACTTGGTGGTCTGTAAACAGGTAGGGAACCTGATAATAAACACTATGGCCTCTGTGTGTTGATGAGTTATGGAGAGAGTCTATACACCACAGTTACAAATATAAATGCTTCTCCTATCACAGAGACAACCTCCGATTTTTAATTAGCATGCCATTTCATATGACTGTAGACATTTCAAAGGGCTGCTTTGTGCTCACCCTTACAAATGTCTCTCTCTCTCTGCGTTTGATGTCTGCCTGATGTAAATATGGGCAATTAAAAAGAAGCTCAGGGTTGGAGATGCACAAGGTCTGACTAATTAAAACACAAACAAAGGTACCAAGCGGAAAGCACCTTATGATTAAGATTGAAAGTGTTATGATGAATCTGATTTTCTATTAATTGTTAGGTTAAAATGAGTACAAAAGCCAAACATGTATGTAGGTTTCATAGGATTAAAAGGTAGTGAAGAATATGTGCTGCTGACATGCAAATAAAAAGAATGTTACTATTGGCTGAGTGGCATTCTATGTGGCATGCAGATTACTCTCTAATTCCTCAGCCAATTAAACTGAGCACCTTTTCGGCTTTTTTTTTTTTTTTTTTTACATTGTTCCCCCAAAACCTTAAAAATTGAGCAACTGAGTTTGCTGCAGGAGCTTGACTGGTGTGGAAATGACTTGTGTCCCATTCTTGAGAAACAAATTTAAAATCAAAATCAATAGGTGTGACAGCATTTTACCCAAGGGTTTGTCCATGAAAAGATACACATTCTTCCACTGCAGTTGTGTTTAAGCATGCCCTGAATACTTGAAGTGAACACACAGTACAGTAAACAAACAAAACAAAAGTATCAACAACATCAGAGATTTGCTTTTCTAGGTCTGCTACATTGACATTTTACAGATGACACATCTGTAATTACAGCTTATTGTTGTGTGGGTGTCTGGCTGCATGGTGTGCTCATTTTTTAAGGTGAAGACTTTTTTTAGGTTGTAATTTAGAGTCAATAGACAGACATAATCATCCAATAGAGGCTGCGCCAGCCAGGGAAGTAGCTTGTTGTTATTAAGGGTTAATGATTTTAAATCTCCATCTGCCTTTTCTTTTACGTTGTTGGGGGCTTATTTTCAGTAGGGGTAGGCAAGAGGGAGAGTTTGCTGGGGAGCATTAGTGGTGGATTTCTTTTCACCCATCAATTCCAGAGCTAACTGTTTGTTTTCATACCTGAGCTTAGCTGTCAATCTGCAGGAACGATGAAATCTCCTGAACAAAACCACAGTGCAAGAAAAAGAGGCTGGCTGGAAGGGCTCCAAACCACACAAAAGTAGCAGATAAGAGAGGTGGAAGGAGTGCAAGACAGAGAACTAGACAGAAAAAGAGACTTAAGATGTGGACGCCTAGACTATAATTATAATTATCCATATCAAAGTACATTTTTTCTTCATCACATGATGCAGATCATTGCATTTCTAGAAAAAACATACACAAAAAAAAAAAAAAAAAAAAAATATATATATATATATATATATATATATATATATATATATATATATATATATATATAATATATATATATATATATATATATATATATAATATATATATATAATATATATATATAAATAAAATGTGTGTGTGTGTGTGTGTGTGTGTGTGTGTGTGTGTAGAATATGGTGCGTTGTAGCAGATACACTTTCTGTTAGTTCTGTGTAGGGTCTCTGAGCTTTGCATGCAACAGAGCTGTCCGTGCTGAGTGGCAGGGATAAATAGACAAAACATTAATAAAAATAAAATAAAGTAAAATGAAATATTATTATTATTATTATTATTATTATTATTATTATTATTATTAATAATATAATAATATCCAATACACTTGCAAACACACAATGCTTAAGCATTTATTCAAACTGGGGGACAATGTGTAGTTTACTAAATTGGAACACAAGCTATATTCATTCACTTTGAATCTACCAAAAAAGAAAGCAAAAAGCTTAACACCGTACAGTTATGTTGAAATGGTGGCTTGAATTCTGAAGCAGAAAAATCTGGGCTCCTGCGCTGTCACAATCAATTTGAGAATGGTGTCAACATGACAGTGGTGGGGTGCACACAGACAGTCCTGTGGCAGGCAGATAAGTGGAAGCTCTTTAGGAGGAGAACAGAGGGCAGGGCAGGGTGGCTGCTAAGGATGATTTGATGCAGGCCCTACCTGTTCTGGCCACACTAATGCACAGAAAGAAAAGAGTGCACTGTGTGAACACAGAGTCTATATTGTTGAGTTGTTCACTTAAAAACATGTTCATTCGCTTTAAAATTCAACTACAATTTTTAATAGGTTTCATGAATGCAAAGACACAACAAAATACACTTACCATCAAAGCTGACTTGTCAAACTTTAGAAATGTATAGGAAAAGAATAATGCACAGTAGACTCCAAACAGTCTGTGTGTTTTGACTACACACTGTATATTATGTTAATTATATCTAGCCAAACATATAAAAGCATTCAGACAAATGGTACAAAACGGTATCTGTCCAGTTGCTCCAGTAAAAAATGCCTCAGTTAGCATTTTCTTCACAACACTTCAGTCAACTGTTTGCCCTGTGCACTCAGGTGAAATATGAGCCACAGTAAATCATTATTCCTCAGGCCACATTTGCCAGATGAATGCATGTGAGTGTTGGACTGTGTGTTTTTCTCCTCTAATGAATTGAGGAATTTAGCTTGTGGCAATGGAGGTTGGCAAAAAATGCAGTGCTGTGCTCGTGTTTAAGTACATGTGCAGTAAGGACAGAATTTTCTTAGTTTCGAATTATATGCATGTTATCTCCTGTGGTTTGTTCACCCAAACATATTTAACAGTCTATGACACATTTTATGTGTACCTGCATTGTATGCCTGCTTTACTTCTCCCACCTGAGGCGTTGGAGCATGTCCTACTGGGAGGACATCCTAGAGTGGAACCAGTATGCATATGATGTCTCTTGGCTGCATTGGAAATACCTTGATATTGACCAAATGAGTTGAGATAACTTAATATTTTATATGACAGGTAATAAAACACCCTGAAAGTTGCAATCACAATAAAGGACATTATAAATTGTAGAGTAGCTAAATTGTCCCTTTTCAATTTTCTATAGCTACAGAGCTCCAATCACTCTACTGATGATATTTCTATTTTTACTGCTTTAAAACATTGCCATCTAATACATTTTGGATTGTAAAACTACTTCATTTTACATTTGTGGTCAAATGTCGTCAGTTTACTCTTTCTGTTGAGATAGATGTTTGAGAAGGGGGCTGGGAAATGGGAAGTCTAGGTAGTTCTGACCAGACCTTAATGAACAACCAGGAACTGGATAAGCGGCAGGAAATGGACTGATGGCATTTATAAGCCTTGCGTCTAACTTAATTTAACAGGCAAAGAAAAACTCCTAGATTTATCATAATTAAAATATATGCAGATTCAGCCTAAACACTTTTTTTTTTTTAGCAAGATTTGAAGTTGTAGTCATTCAAATGACTTTTTTTAAAAAAAATTATTATTATTGTTATTAATAATAGCAAAAGTGTAATAACACTTAATAAAGTGTGTGTTATTTTATATTTTAACAGAAACATTTTTCCTCTATCCAAATGGAAACACTTATTCTTCTGAGTACCGTATAGCATAATGGTTGCCCATCTGAAGATGCAAGGATTTACCATCGTGCTGATCAGGCTGCAGAGTCACATCTCTCTTGTTCTCTGCTCACATCTTCGTGATGCTTTAGATGTTCTATTAGCACCATAAATTCTCTGTTCTAACAAAGCTCACTCTCATATTACAATGTTAGGCATAATACAAACAACGATGATATGCAATTAGGTCTAACGACAACAGTTGTTTTACCAACCTGACAGCTGTGCAGGTGTTCGTGTAGACCTTGTAAATACATTTATAATTCTCATTTGCCTTTGATTCTTGTTATTCTTCGTCTTTTGGTTTGAATTCAACTCAGACAAATTGACAGCATTGTTGATGCACTTATTCAACAAAGATAACATTCTGAAACTCTGTGAAGAGATCTCTTTTGCACAAACCAAGCAAACAAGCATGTTTTGATGTATTTATCAGCTCTAGGTAAAAATCCATAAGTAATTGCTCTCCAAAAAGAATAAGATAACATCTAATGAGTAATTCAATTTTAAGGCTTTTCAGAAAGCCATTGCATTGATCACAGTTAAACAGGCTTTTATACAAGAAGAACCTTAAAAAATGTCCATTGCGTCTGTTCATTAAGGTTACAGAGGTCTAACTTTTTTATAATAGCAATGAAAAATCTGAGGTAGTCACTGTTTCCATTGTCTTTTACTTCTGGCTAATCAGCCTTGCATACATATGTGACCTTCAGTGGTGCCATCATGCATGGCTCATCACTGAGTATTTAAGATTCAATGGATACTCTATTGAATTACCAAGAAAACAGAAAATAAACAGTTTTTGTCTGTGTGTGTGTGTGTGTGTGTCTGTGTGTGGGTGTGTGTATTTTAAGGGTCACTACCAAACCCTGTGGAGTAATGTACTCCGGTTGAGCTTCTATCTTAGCTTTGATGAAGTACCTTGTCCGCTGTCATGGTTAGACGGTTAAGTGCTAAAGCTTTACATTAGCATAATTACTCTGAAGTGTGAATCTTTCTCTATCATCAAAATATCAGTCTCCATCAGAGTTCACCATCAGATTGGCTGCAGATGAAGTGTGTTTTTATTAATTATCACTCCACTTGCCAATCAGAAAGCACATTTTGAAAAAGTGGTGCTGCCCAGGTAACACAGAGCAGTAAGAAGCTCATAATGTCGGCACTGATGTCTGTTTATGTGGTTTGGAAATCCAGAATAGATATTACTTTTTTAACGAGATGATGGACAGGTTTTTCATCGTGAAAAACCTTGTGCGTTTAGACATTTCACATAGGTAGGTATAAGGACTGAGAGTAATTGCTGCCAGAGGATGACTTGCTTGTGAGTCACTGCTTCTGCTTGTTAATGGGGTTTTATTGGCTAGATTAACAGCTTTTATATCACAGCAGAGGCAGCAAGCCAGGTAAAACAGCTGTTGCTCATATTGTCTTGGTTGTAGGACATGGAGACACATTAACAGCACATTACTGGAAACACATATGGGCTTGTAGCGTTGCTGAACAAGTGGGCAGATAGAAGTTAAAAGCCAATACATGGCCAAAAAAAGATGTGCTATTTTAGGTTTCCTGCATATATAGATCCCAAATATAAAATTTTCTCATCATTACAGAACTGATATAACAAGCCAGAGTTTGATGCAAAGCTTGGTTTGTGTTTTGTGCTTTTATCAAAGCAGTTTTACCTGTTTGGACAGAAGTGTTTCAAACACTAAAGAAGATGCAAATAGATGCAGTCTGCTGCAACTCCATTGGACTCTGTGTGTCTCTTAGATAGAATAGACAAGGTGCAGGTGATCGTAGAGTTCACACATGAACATTTACGCCGACATGTACGTTTTATTGATTGAAGCAGCGTACAGCACACATTTGTACACACACGTCCACTTTCACACTCACTTTAGGAGATAGCAAAGACAGAGAGCTTCAGCACGCATGGCATTCAAGCTATGTGCGGCCTGTATGTGGCTACAGTGTGGTACAATCGCAGCATTTAGACAAGTCCTAATTTACTTGGATGGGCCTGCAGCATATGGAAGCATCCACAACAGCTAACTGATAAAGAGACAAAGAAATTCCAGTCCTCTGGTGCTAAAAAACTCAATTCAGATCAGGTCATAATGGCTCAGCTGTCTTAACGAAAGGAAGAGGAGAGAATAGGGTGCCTTGTGATTTTCCCCCTTTTCACCCTCACCCTCCCTCATTTTTTTCTTTTTTGTGTGTGTGTGTGTGTGTATGTGTGTGTGTGTGTGTGTGTGTGTGTGTGTGTGTGTGTGTGTCTGAATCTTTTATCTGGGTTATTCACTTGGGACTCTTCAAAGTAACAAGCCTCCTTCTTTTTCCCCGGTACTGGGCTTGGAACCCAAATTAGAGACTGCTTGATTAGAGCAGAGAGGAGGGAGCCAAGAAAGAGGGAGATGTGGGTATTGGACAAAACAAATCACACCCCTACAAAGTGCCTTTTATCCAAAGACCCCAAGGCTCAAATACCCCCGTCCCTCCCCAAGAAACCATGGCTTTGCTTGTTTTTCTCTTATCATTTATTTAGTCACTCGTTGATGTTGTCTGCCCTACTTTGTGACACTTAAAGGAGGCAGGAATTTCAAAAGGTGAATTCTGAATGGGCTGTAACTGCACAGCCCAGCTGTACTTGTCTCCCTTTTCTATGAGTCAATTGGAAATTTCTCAAGCTAGTCTGAAAACAAAACGAAAAGTGACTACTAACTCCTGGCCTCCACTTTTTGTGTCAGGCTGGTATTGTCCTGCTGAACGTCAGTCGTCTACCGGGGGGATGTCACAATATGTTAGGTCTGACTTGGCTGCTGGGATTTATGCAGCGCCAAGGCATCTCTGGGTTGTCCGTCTGCCATCGGAAGCACAATGTGAGGAGACATGTTAACAGGCAGACCCCAGCCCCATCGCTGTTAAAAGCCATGCAATATGCAGGAAACGGCCTCTTTTGTCAGCAGGCTGGTCAGACACAGACCACAACTCTCCTCTTCTGTACCACCCAATAAAAGTTTTATCTGCATTTTAAAGCTGATCCATAATTTAAAGCAGGAAGAAAGAGATTTTAACACTAACCCGGCAACAAAAAAAACAAAAAAACATGTGCGTCTGATTTTCTGCCCAGCTGTGTGCTGTCTCCATTATGAAACTCCTCCACGTTTTCATATTAACATGTACAACGTTTCTTTTTTTTTCTTTTTTTAACTCTTTCTAATATTTCAGCATAATTTTATGAATTAAAAAATGAGAGAAAAGACTAAATGTTACACAATTATGATTTTAAATAGCAAAAGATTTTTAGCACTGAGGATGCTGCAGGCTTCCCACAGTTCAGCTCAACATCTAAACAATGGGCTCTCTGTTAGTATTCCTGTGGTGTCTGGGCAGGATGAGGCACCCGACACTCAGGCTACCCCATCAGATCCTTCTATGGACCCCGAGCACATGTAGCGCTTCATATTCCTGCACTCATTCTATATACTTGTTACAGTTTTATTTGATTTTTTGATGCATTGAGCCGAAACTAGCAAATTAACCTGATGAATATGTAGTTAGGCAGGCAGAGAGTTATTCTGTCTTCTCAGTGACCTAATGGCCACACAGAGCTTCATCTAGTAGATGAATTTCTTTTATTGTTCTGTCTTCCTACCTTTTTTCTCTCTTTTTCTGTGTTTATGTCTCTCGCCCCTTTCAACTGCGGTATTCATAGCAGTTATTTATTGTCACATTGCCTGATGTATCTTGCTGGTGACCTGTAAGAGGCAGCTTCTTCATGAACACAGCCAAAGGTTAATAAAATTGGTGCTGATTGTATCAATTTTACAGATAAGCCATTCACAACAAGTGTAGTCGGGTGAATAAGAAGTCAATTCAGGCTTTGGAAACTGCGCACAGGCTCAATGAATGGCTGCTTTTAGGTGTTTTTTTCTTCTTCTTCTTCTTCTTTTCGTTAGGAGGATAAATGGAGAATTGCAGCTCTCTTCCATTGCAGCAGGCAGTAGAAGCGAAGCGAGGCAAACTGAGGTTCAGACAAGCCTGCCAGTAAATTGCCCTGAATGGGTTCTGGAGGTTGACAGGCCCTATTAAGACAAATGGCTTTCCTCATCGGAGAGATAAAATAAATCAGGTGTTTAGTCAAATTAAAATAGTTTGAGTGGAGGGGGCCCCTGGGAGCTCTCGGAGAAACTCAAGACAGATGTGGTCAGAGACGAGAGGAAGACACCCAGGAAAGAATTCAGCTCCTGTTGGCCCCCGGCCAGACTTCACTGTACTGTTATCTGGATTTCTGCACTTTTATTCTTCTCCTTCTCTCTGTCTGTTCCTCTCTATATCTTCTTCTCTATCAGTTTTTTTTTTGTGTGTGTGAGGGTGTGTTGCCCAGATCAGCTTGTCACACAGAAGTGCCGTGGGAGGAGAGTGAGTTACTGTCTAGCCTCTCACTGGCAATTATGTTGGCTGTGTAAGTCGATGGTGGGATCACTTAGCATTGATTAGGCGGAGGCAGAGAGCAGTGCAGTGGAGCCACTCTCTGTCGCACACAGTGTGGACATGTAGCTGTAAAGAGAGAATGAAGACTATTGGTTTGTCATTGCTTTTCATTTGGAGGTATACAAGAGTGACAATGTTGTGCTCGATGTTGCTCTCTTTAGATGACTTTTTTAAAAAAAAGCATCCATAACATCTGCTAAGTTTACCAAATGTATCGCTACGAAGCACAGCATTAGAAAAAACAGCAAGATGGAGAATCGTTGTTGCAAAATGCAACATATGAACAAAATATAATGCTAATCTCAGGGCTGCTTTCAACCCCTGCTGGTGTATACTGGTTATACTGGCACACATATAAGCAGAACTTTTTGTAGTTGGAATGTAGTCCTCATTTATACACCTACGTTTGTTCTATTTCAAGTCAAAATGTCTTGTGATATTGACAGTGTGTGTGCTTGAATACCAGTAACAACAGACTTTCCACAATGCCTTGCCCTGTTTGTCAGATATTGAAAGTGTGACTGCCATATATACTGTTTATAAAATCCTAGTAGTTTAACAGCTAGTGAGAATAGTAACTCTTAACACTTACTCCATAATAACCCCTGGAAGTCTGACACAAGCTGCCACCTTGGTTTGACAGCTCCCTGCAGCTTTTTTCTATGTGCCGGAAACAATTCATTGCCTTTCTTCCTCCAAAAGCTGTGAACACCAGTTACAGTGAAACCATCAACTCCAGGCTGTGTGTGACCTTAACGTTTTTTTTACTGAATTCACTGCAGTTGGTTGCTGCCTGCGTGGTTTTCTTTGTATTAAATATTGTGTATGCCACAATAGCACAATGTGATGGTTGTTGTTTGCAGTGGGGTCACTTTTTCTATATCTATCAATATACAAAGTCGGGACCCCTCTGCAGCTTTTCTTCTGAAAGCCTAGACCCTGGTAGCTAACTGTGGTTGTAGTGAAAGCTTTTGAGTATTTCTTTTTCTGTCCAGAAAGCATACACACATTTCTGTTGACTCTTCACCTTAATTTTAACCATTCCACTCCTGACCTGGCCCTCTCCCATCTCTCTCCAGGTACTCCAGAGAGCCTGGCAGAAAAGGAACATCAGCTCTCCACAATGATCACCCAGCTGATCAGCCTGCGAGAGCAGCTCCTGGCTGCTCACGATGAACAGAAGAAACTCGCTGCCTCACAGATGGAGAAACAGAGGCAGCAAATGGAGTTGGCTCGTCAGCAGCAAGAACAGGTGTTTTTCTTTTCTTGCGCTCACAGTTTTGCTTATTCTCTCTGTCTTCATTTTAGGTAATAATCTTTCTCTTTTAACATGTCTTTTTCTTAATTTTTCCCTGATATTTACAACATTCCCTCTCCATCCCTTTGTTTTGTTTATTCTATTAGCCCTTATATATATAATATATATAATAAATCCCATTAAATACAATTGTAACCCACTGCCACTCAACCATTACATTTCATGATGAAATTTGCCAATAAAATCTGACTCCTAAAGAGAAATTTAAGATTTTATTAGATTTAAGAGATGCTACACTCTATATTGCCTCTGATATTTTGGTCATGCTCTCTCACCCGCGTTTATGCTGTGTGGCAGGAAAAATGTTATTATGACTTGTACTAACAAATGCGAGGCAATGTGTGAATTAAACGTTATATTAAACATGGAAGTCGTCTATATCTTATAAATCGACTCCTATTAGAACAAGCCTGGCATTAGATTTGCAGCACAAATCAGGCCAATGAGCCATATTGTACAAATCAGCAAATTAGCACAGGCCATGAAGTGTGTTAATGTCTGGGAAGAAATAAGGACACAAACTATCCACACAGGCGACACTTTTATTATCACCAGCCACCCTAATGGCTATGAGTCAATTATCAGCAAGGAGTTCACTCAGAGTTTTCGCAGTCCAGCCACAGACCTTCCTGTGGTAAATGAAGAGATAGACCATATAGCTTGTAGTGATACATTTGGTCATAGTACACTAATAATACATTAACAGTATTGATTTCTTTTTCAATCAATGATGTTCATCCGCACACCACACTCTACTCTGTCGGCTTTGTAGACATTGTAGCATGAATGAGCAGTGATATAAGATATCTGATCCTATTTTAAAATCAAAGAATTTTATTAAAATAGTGGGGCGAGCGAGCGAGTCAGAAAGGAGAGGGAGAGCCAGCTGAGAGCTAAAATGTCATCAAGCCATCAAGATACAACACAGTAATTAACTGTTGACACTCATGAGGAAGACAGCACAAATTAATCTTGACACATTTGCAGACGGGAGATATCTTATAGTGAACACTTTGTAATTATATTTAAAAATGAAAATTAAATGACACTTAAAACTCGGTTGTCATGCTCACTGAAGTGAGCCTGTAGAAAGAGAGGACTCGGATGAGAGGCATTGCGGTGTGGCTGTACGTCACTTAGGGGCAGCGGGGACCTCTGTCACTCACACTAGCGGTGATCTCGATCATAACCATGCTTGTCTGTCATATAAATCATTCACCCTTCCCTCCTACAACTTTAGTATTTTGTGGCTGATTATTAAAAATAATTGTTCATTTTAACTTCATACCAAAATAATTCATAATAACTTCATCTTTCTAGTCTTTTATGTCAACTGTAACCGGCCTGGATAACCTTATTTATGTCCAAGGAAATTAAACTAAATATTTAAGTGGATTTAAGTTTCTTCTCTCCTTCATGTCAGTATTATCTTTCTTTCCAACCAGATCGCCAGACAGCAACAGCAGCTTCTGCAGCAGCAGCACAAAATCAACCTCCTCCAGCAGCAGATCCAGGTCAGCTCATGCCTTTCTGTTAGCCCTATAACACAGCAGCTTACACCTCCATCTTTCCCCACACTGATTACTCCAACATTTCTTCCTCTTCAGATTAATTAGTGCACCACTGTTGCCATCATGTGCCAAATGTCTGGATTTAGTGGCACCGCTCAATAAAATTAGACATTAAAGTAAATATCACTGCTAACTTCAGTTAGCTTCTCCATAATTTTCCTCTCTTTTTTCCCCCTTTTTCTTTATCTTTAATTTTTCTGTCACACTAACATTCATCATTCTCATCAAATGTTAATTGCCTGTTGGTAATCGGGAGCGCTTTAAAATATGGAGGGGAATAATTAGCACGTCGTAATGAACAAAAAAAAAAATGGGGGTAGGGGGTGGGGGGGGGGGGGTGTAACAACAGCTAATGAGTCCTGCTGATAGAGGAGAGCCTGGAGGTGGGGGACATGAAAGAGGCTGGTAAATGCCTCTGAAATTAGTCTGTCCCAGAAGGGCATGTTTTCACACCACACAAGAGCGGCCAAAACTTACATTGCCATTGTACAATTTTTTTCTCTACTACCTTACTTTACTTTACTCAAATATATGCAATGATGTTTCCACGTTTGATGTTCCCTAATGCCAGACACTCACTGATTTTGTTTTCATGCACATTATGTGGTATAGTTGAGACTGCAGAGGTGCAGGGAAAGACCACCCAGGCAGCGCATGGCTGGATATGTTCAGAATACACAGGGTAATCCAGGGTTGGTCACTGGCAATGGTCAAGGCTATGAGCCCAGCAGCCTTTGTGAAGACAACATTATTCTGCTGGGTGTGTTTGATGTCAGGCTCATCCTTCTCCATTCACCTCCTCCTGTGCTCATTCTTCTAACTGACAGCTCTCCCTATCCTCTCCTTTCATTAAACATTTACTTACAGCAAATGATTCCTGCGGCAACATTGTCTCATTGAGCTCTTAGCTGTATGGTTTTCCATTTAACATTTAACACACCTCACATGAGATACCACTTGTATTTGGTGAAGCATCGGTTTCTACTTATTTCCAATGTAGTTTCACACTTCTACAGAACAAGCCATGAAAATCCATCTTTTTGAGAGATTGTACTCTCAAAATACTTTTTAAGTAGCCATTAACCAAAATTTTCACTTAAATAGGGGACAGTGTGCTGGAAAAAAATTTCCATATTATATTCCACTTAAGACAAGCACAGAGTATGCCACTCTGTGTGGAAAACACTTTAAAATCAAGTACCCTTGATTTTATACACTGATACACTACTGAGGGGGGTAGTGCTACTGATTTACTTGTGGTCATAAAGCATAAGGCCACATCATCTCTCTCTTTCGCTCTCTCTCTCTCTCTCTCTCTCTCTCTCTATATATATATATATATGTGTGTGTGTGTGTGTGTGTGTGTGTGTGTGTGTGTGTGTGTGTGTGTGTGTGTGTGTGTGTGTGCGCGCGCGCGCGCGCGCGCGCATATTAGAGGCTCCTGATTTCATTACATAATTACTGGTTAATGATACCTGATAATTTATCTTCATGCATCATTTTGAGAAAGTGAAGATCTGAGTGTGGATGGCAATATCTTTTTAAATATCCGTTTCAAACACTTGAACGGAGATACAAGGAAAGTCCCTTCTTGAAGAGCCAGTCATCCAGCTTTCCCCTTGATAAAATGTGCCTTATATCTTCCCAGATTTAAAAAGATTAAAAACAGTCACATCCACAATTTAGTAAAAGAACCCCATGTTCAGACCTTCTGCTCCACTACCCATCAGCTTTCCCTCATCCTCTCCTGGCTGTATTGGCTGTACATTACCCAAGTTTCTTCTTGTGCAATATATTTTACACAACATCAGGTTACTTAAGATGGTACAACCAGTTTTTTTCCTAACCTAGTTCTTCCAAATATTGATGGGCACTTCTCTCAAGCTGGTGTATCAAGGAGAGCAGATAAAAGAGAGTCAGGAGCAAGTTATAGAAGCATTTTTTGCCACTCTTGTTTTCATTACCACAGCCTCTTAAAAGTGCCCTGCTCATTTTAAAATATAACAGCGTTGACTTAATTAGTTCTGTAAACAAGCTTCCAGCCTGTATGTCTCAAACTTCTAGCAAAGTGATGAGCAGTGTTGAAGGATCGAGTTACTCTGCTGTTAGCAAGGAGAGCACTAAACTTTATTGGAGACCCTACTGCCATCAAAGTCCTTCTGTTCTGGCTTCAGGGAGAAAACTAAGAGAGGGCCTCTTTCTAAGTTCTTGTATTGATGATGTGAGTGATCACATAGTGGACATTGTAAACAGTCCAAACAATAAAACCATGGGGACTGCAACCAGAGACTGTTGTTGGCACGCTATGTGTGTGCTTTCAAGGGCTTTTTGCATGAGGACTGAATCTTTAAGACGTGCAGTTATAGAACTTTAGCTTGTGTACTTTGGAGCAAAGCAGCATGGATCTCAATCAAGTTTCCTTCTTGAACAGCCATCTCTTTTTATCCGTTCTCATCATGCCTACAAGAGAAGTAGAGATTTTGTCTTTGTCCCGCAGGATTACAATGTCACTTGTTTTAAGATATCAGATTGAAGTGTAGGAGGCTTATCAAAAGTTAAAGCTCAAGGCTTTGTGTGTTTTCCCTTGGCGTCTTTGTATTATGTTGGTCTTTCACTCATCGTCAAAATCATCTTGGCACTAATTCAATCCCAGGATTAGATTAACTGATTTAGTTGAAAATTTGAAACACCAATCAGGATTCTACAGGACACATGTGACAATTTAACTTATATATTAGTAGAAAAACTAGTTTGTCCAATGGGTAACTTATCTTTCTCAGCTTCTGTGAAGGCACTGGGGAGGGGGTTAAAGAAAGCAACAAAAAAAAGCAAACAGATCAATTTCCCCTCAGCTTTGTTTGTTAAAGTACTTTCTTCTTTGGAATACACAAGAGCAGGGCCATATAATGGAAAAGGCCATCCCTAGATTTTGACTGGCTACCTCGAAATTCTGACTATCCCCTCCACAGTTCTAAGGTGGCACACCAAGAATAGACAATCAGATTTGAACAAATATTTTATGTAAACTGATCTTTCCTTAAGTAAACCTTAGATGTCTGAGTTCTACATCAACAATATCATTCATTATCCTATCCGCTTAGTCCAATAAAGGGTCGCAGGGAAGCTAGAGCCTATCCCAGTAATGTTTGGGCGAAAGGCAGGGTACACCCTGGACAGCTCGCCAGTCCATTGCAGGACCACACAGAGACAAACAACCACTCCCACTCACACTTATTCCTAAGGGTCGAACCAGTGACCTTCTCACTGTGAGGCCACAGTGCTAACCAGTATGCAGCCCAACAAGATCATGTTTTCGATAATTAGGCAGCTTTCTTACAGCATCGTCTGCCCAGTTTCCTACATAAATAATTATATTTTTCTATAACTATTCACATTTCTATAACTATTCACATTTTATGAATTTTATGAAAATGATGTAAAAGTCATTAAACCACTGGATGTGATGGTCAACTTCCTATGAGACATTTTCTAGAACTGCCCCTGGCAGCACATAAAAATTAAAAAATGTCTTTCCTGGTCTCTCCTCCCATGAAATGTGGACCTCAATGCAGCTAAAGTGGCAGTGCTGTAGCTATAGCTATGCAACCTTACATGGTGAATGAACCTGTAGAGTAATTATATTGTGCTTTTCCAGTCAATACATGGTAGTAATAAACCTAGTTCAGGTGTTCCTAAAAGATGTTAAATATAAACACTTCTGACTGTCATGCACCAACACAAATACACATATGAATGCACAAAGATGATTGTGTGCAGCGCGTTGTAACACAGAGACATGCACGCTGACACACACATCAAGAGAATAAATAGTGGCTGAAAGGTCAGGCTGAACTTTATCTTCATAAACAGGCAGGAGAAAGCAGGGCCCCAGATGAAACAGGGAAACACTTTTAATCTAGGGCATTTAATTTCAATTTTTATCAGTTAAAACATCACAATGTCATAATGTTGTTGTTTGCCATTGACCATAGCATTGATGTGCTAACCCCGAGAGCATAGTGAGATGCAAGATCTGAAAGATAAGCATTTCTATGAAGGTGATTGTCAACAAGAGTTTTTCTTAGCTCACATTTTGTTTTTGAAACCTTTGATGATCTGTTTATGAAGCAAGCCGGACTTTGTTTGTCTCCCTTTGACCTGTTGTTCTTTTATTCCTCATGGTCTGTCTATAAACTCTAACCTCACTGTAAGTACACAAACATTATCTGTGCCTGTACATCATACCTCTAACCTTATGACCACGAGAATATGCAAACACAGCATGTGTCTATCTCTTCTATTTAAGAAAGGCAACCGGAGATTAAAAGCAAAAAGGCCAGTATATTGTTGTCCACTGCGTACTTCAAAGTCTTAGAGCCTTTCTCACAAGTCTTTAATGATGTAGAGAGACAGCGGGGGGGCCAGGCAGACAGTAAATGTTAAAGGTCCAGAGATGGGAAAGATTAAATTGAATTATTCTAACGTTTATGAACAATTTACCAGGTGGAAGTTGCTCATCATAAGGCATATGCTTATTGACAAGGCAGAGCACAGTAATTGTGTGCTTTGACATCACAAAACTCAACAATACTTTCTTTATACAACAGTCAAACTGTCAGGGTTAGGATCGTTGCAAACCATCTTTTCAGATGTGACCTAGTGTAGAATACTTTTTTTCATAAAGTTTTTATTTAACCTTTATTTGTGAGTAGTTTATGTTTTGTTAATGAACCACACACCAAGATATGTTTTTAACACAAAAAAGGTTGTTTAATTAATTGAAATTTTTACACCCCTAACATGGTCAAAATTAGTTTGCATGTTACTTTTTACTTTAAATAAATAAATAAAATAAGAATAATTCAATTCATTAAAAAATATTGCTATTAATCTACTGGAGTTTAGCTTTGTGTACTTGTTCTCAGTTGTGACATAACAGTTCCCTTTCATCAAATTTGACCAGAAGTTGGGTCATCAAGTCATTCTCGAGATATTTTAAAAAAGCCTCTTCCTTCAATAACAGTGCCACAAAAAAAAAAAAAAAAAAATCACATTTTTGTTGTTAAGGTAGTGTGATACACAAAGCTAGAGGGGGGCTGGAAGTTCAGGGTCACAGTCTTGCTGCAACACAAATCATCAAGCCCGTGTAAGATCTTTGCCAATATCAGGCAGGTTCCCACAAATAATTGTTCTCTATGCAATGTTCACACAACCTTTTACTACCCGTAGAAAATTAAACCTGTTAGTTTAGAGCTGTAAAAATAGTCATTTAGACATGCCAAATTCTGTGAAATTTAATTTTGGTCCATAATCTAAACTGCTGCTTCATCACTTTTTATTCTTATCAGTGTAAAAAGAAAAAAAAAAGCAAAAAAAAAAAAAGCATATTTTTCAATTCATGAATTTTTTTATTTTTATTTTCTTTGACTGACAATTTAGAGAAGCAAAAGCAACTAAACTACACCATTATAGTAAATATTTAACTTCAATCAGATGACTTTAAATAAACACAGAGTCGTATGGTAATTGCATAAAGATAATAGTGCTAATTTGTGTATTCTCAAAAGCTTTTGTTGTCTCCCTAGCACAAACAATTTTCTCAGTGTGAGGTTCTTATTAGAGCACGAGCAAAAAAAAAAGAAAAAAGAAAGAACAAAAATAGACATTGTTAAAGAGAATGGGTAAGTCCCCCAATTAGCGCAACCAAACTGAAACTGTTAGCATGATAATAAGAGCTTAATAAAGAAGGGAAATGATAATTAGTGTTGAAAGTGTGGAAGTGCATGCTGCCTTGCACAGACTTGTGTGTGTGTGTGTGTGTGTGTGTGTGTGTGTGTGTGTGTAGATTCTATGCTGCCAGTTCTTTCACTTGTGTTTGTTGAGGAGTGCTGTGTTCGCCTGCTAGTAGGATTATGTGGGGGCATTAACAGCCTAGTTGGAAAGACTTGGCTCTCACCCAGGGAGGCTCGGTCCAGCATGTTCATCCTCCATTTAAGGGGACTGTTAGCTGATGAAGATGTGCACAAGCAAGACTGAAGATAAAAGAAAGCAGTGACCCAACTCATTAGCCCCTGTGATTTAATATATTGACACTTAGATACAAATTATTCCATTTAGTGGACTCTATCGGGAGGCGGGAGGAATCAATTTAATTAGTTATGAAATGTGACTCCTTGTCAGGAAGCAGAAGAAACGCTGACGTTAAACAAAGTCAATGCAATTTAAACAATAAAGCCATCACAGCGCTGTTAAAACTTAATGTGGCACAAAAAAGTGTAAGAGGTAAAACCACAACTGAGGCAGGGATTATCTAAAAACGACAATTCAATTAGCAATTTGTTAAAAGAACAAAACAAAACAAAGTCATGCTCTAGGCAAAACTGATAAATCCCCTGCAGGAACTAAGTGCATATGCAAGTGAGGTAAGAATGTATACAAGGATATAAATTTCTATTGTAAATAAGAAACTAAAACCAAACCATTTGTGTAGTTTTCTTTTGTATTCAGACACCTTGACTGTTTAAGCAGCAATAATTAAGAGGCTCATTATGTGAGGTGCCACATAAAGGAATTAAAATACAAAATCACACCTGAGGGTCTATTTAAAATTAGTCACCTTGGGAGTTTCTTAAGCAGCTGTGACTTCATTTATCACACAGATTTCTAGCTCTGTATCAGCTCTCACATGTGAGAACACTAGTTAGAAGATTATCTGCTTTCCTGAGATGTGAGTTGGTCTTGGGAATCATTCAGTCTTAAATAAATCTGATAACTGAATGGTCTGAACAAAAAACGTCAATAAAATGGTTATCACAAAACTGCACCTGTTTGGAACACCTCAAACCTTCCCTGGATGATGTAGAAACAGTTACACTTAACACCCACTGCACGCCCAACCCTCCAAAGGAAAAATATCAAATGAAGAAGAACACATCCTCCAGTGTGATGTTGACTTAAAAACCCCCACCCCCCCACTCCTGCCACATGGACTGTGTTTTCTCTGCTAATGTTGTGCAAACTTTTTTGTCTTTGCGTTGGTTTTGCACAGCCATCCTCCTTAGCAGTGGGTACACTCACAGGGGAAAGGCACTGCATTAATGGACTCCACTGTGTAAAGGCAGCGAGAAAGGGGTGCGTGTTTTCTTAGGGCTGTGGTGGCAAAGCAAAGCATTCAGCCCATGGCTAATGCAAAAAAGGAGCTTTTTGTTTTTACGGCAGAGGAGAGTCCAAGCATTCCCCAACTGAACACAATGAATGAGCTCTTTTGTGATGCACAATTCATTACAACAAAAACGCTTTTTTTTAAATTTTTTTTTATTTTGACGACTGAATTCTTTCATCTTTTTCTTTCAATATTTTTTAAAATTTAATTGGAAAAATTGGAAATCCTTAATCACAATGTTATGCTTGATGGATCTTTTATAAAAAAAATACTGTTGCGTCATTGGCCCATGATGACCGTGATATCTGAGCATGTTG
This sequence comes from Telmatherina bonti, assembly GCF_933228915.1. NCBI lineage: Eukaryota > Metazoa > Chordata > Actinopteri > Atheriniformes > Telmatherinidae > Telmatherina > Telmatherina bonti. The sequence goes on along the minus strand of NC_136619.1, from coordinate 26,859,530 downwards.
GAAAGTGTGTGTGCACTTGTGGGTCTAGTAAAGCTGCCCCTTCTGACAGGCCTGTTCTCTGCTGAACAACAGAGTGGGGACTGTTGTTTTTGTGTGGACCCAGCAGCTGGGAGGTAACACTGAAGACAGCGTCTCAGTCTGCTAAAATAGACCAGGACAGAGGAAGAAACCCAGCCAAGGTTTAGACAATCAAACCACACAAATTAGGGCATCCTCATACTTTTGTGTCTATTCTTAATAACCACAAAACAGGTTTTTCTGTCAAATCCAAAAGACATTTTGAATACTTTATTAGGTCATTTTAAATACTTAATAATTAAAAAAAAAAAAGATTAAAATTACTTTATGAGATACAAAACAAAAACCAACTGACAGAAGACGCCATACGTTGCTCTGCTTCCTTCAGGATGTTGGCTTCTTTAAACCAACATTGTTATATAAGCTTCACATATTTGATTCCCTCTTTTCCACAGCACACTTGCCCTGTTCACTGCACATGGATGCAGCTGCGATCTGAATTACCCATATCTAATAATCTTAAGAGCCTAACTTTCTCCATTGGAAGATTGTTGGCTGGCATTTTGCTTTTCCCATACAATTAGGATGTATATACACACCAATAACATTGACATTTAAACCTACTTGTGAGCTTGTTTATGTAAGTTCTTTCCTGTTCTGTAAAGCATATGATGTTTGAGGGAGTCCCACAGGATTTGGACAATTTTATGGTGAGCAGGAATTTTCTTGTAAAAAATAATCTGTTTGAGGGATGCAATGCACGATTGTATTGCTGTGTACACACATCTGATACTATTCATTTTGTGAGCATTTAATGTAAAAGAGAGCCACGATATTAAATTTAGCTTACAGTACAGCATTTAGAACAAGAAGAACATACCATAAGGCCAGATTTTCATATTTTCTACACAAACATATATTTAAGGTAAAATGTTAGGTTTGTTTTATTTATTTACTTACTTTTATAAATGATGTAAACGTTATTTTTTACCAACCTATGAATGTGCTTTTGTCCACTATTTATACCCTTTATATCTCACTTGGGTTTGAGTTTTATTTTTCTTCTTTCAACATTTAATACTGAAGCTAAATTAAATTCAAGTAGTGGGTAAAGTCCTGTAAATGCCAGGCAGTGTATTTAAGCAAACAGCAGCCTGCAGTTTTATCCAGGATTCCAAGGAAGTCTAAAGAAGCCATGAGGTGTAGGCGGGCAGAGTGGAGGGATTTGGAGTGGGGTCTGTTAGGCGGGTCAGACGGCTGCACTTCCCTGCTTTCAAGCCCCCGTCGACTTAATATAGACGTATTGGAATGGCGAATGTCCAAGAGGGCTTGTTGTACTGGTGAAGGAATTAGTGGAAGCAGAAGTCACCACTGGTTATTCTCTCAGGAAGGCCTGACCTCGCTTGCGCGTCCGGATTTGTAGCATTTCATCCTAAACAGCATAACACATATATCAGGCTACTGGGTTCAATCCTAAGGAAACACAGTTTAATTTTAATGTCAGAGCCAATACGGTACTGAAAGGATTATGGGTCTTGTCTACTTGTGGTCTGCCTTTGACTTTTGTAGGAAAGGGTGCAGCACAAGGGATTCAGATACAAGAGGGAAGTGATGATAAAAGGTCACACTTGATCAGTACAAGGGCCTTTTGTTGGGACCTGAAGCTCTCCAGTGCATTTACCCATCCCATTCTAATTTCCAGAGCAGACAAGCAGGAATAATGTGCTTCAGTCGAGTGGCTGGTAATATGAAGTCCTTTATTCAAAAGCAGGAGTCTGGAGCATCAAAGTCTGCTTCAGATCTATTGATCTATGTGACTGATTACCATTAGTTACAGGCAAATCAAAACACCATAGCATCTCTGTTTGATCAATGTGTGTGTCTGCCATGTGATATAACAGTTCAGTGTTCAAAAGTAACTGAGCAGTAACAAAACAGTAACATGTACTCAAGAACTGTTGATTGTTTGATTGAGGGAGAAAAAAAAACCTAAAGCAACAGGGTAACCAGCAGAAATGCTCCCACTCAGTGATTTTCCTCCTGGTTAGACAGTGCAGTGTACACCCAGTGGGCTGTGTACACAGTGGCGAGTGTTAAACATGTCCTGCTGTCTAGTGTCAGTTTTACTGTGTGTGCTGCTGTTGGGATGTAGTCAGGCTCGCTGGCAAGCTCAAGATCGCGTTCACTTTAAATGGATCACAAAAGGTGATTTCTGCTCGCAGGCGTTTGGTGTGCAGCTCTGTGGGGAGCCGGTGGGGAGCGAAGTGTGAACTACCAGTTCTTACAGCAGCAGCTGGAGTCTATCTTCTGTGCGTGAAATTACTGAACTCTTCCTAAAGAAAATGTGAAAGAAATTTAGGGCTGCGTTTCCACTTGCTACCAAAGAGTGGAAGTTATTTCCATTAAAATTAGACATCGGTGACATGTAAATCCTCCACTAAATGATTACTAATGACTATGATCTTTTCCTGATGTGAGCGGTGTCTGTTATTTGTGACTGCAAAATTGAAGAAAAATAATCACCATAAACTATCATGATTTTGGGGCTACTTGCCGTCAGTATTTCTTTTTTTTTTGTAAAAGACTGAAGAAATAAGAAATAATCCCAGTAGCAGAACTCAGAATATCAAATCTTTTCAAATTAATAACCATCAACTGGGGTGACAACAAAAAAGATGTTTGTTTTGTTTTTGGTCCCTATTGAATATTAATCCTGGTAATACTGAGGAATTCTGACAGTGAAAATAAAAACTCTCATTTTTTTAAAAATGGCACATTGTGGTCTCTGTGAGTAGAAAACTTGAGAGTGGATCAGTGCATAGAAGTGTAAAAGGGTTCAGAGGAACAGCCAGCAGGGGGTCCTCAGGCCTCCTGGGTACTGTAACAGACAGTGAGGAGCATGGGTGTTGACAGGGTCCCTAGTGAGAGCTGTAATGCACTGTACGACTCCATTTGCTCTGAGTATTTTGTAGCTGCTTGAATTGTAGGTTAAAAGTCTGTAAAACCACTGCTTGTCTTTTTTCCTTGTATACAATGACAGTATTGTCTGAATAGATTTTTAGCTTTATTTAATTTAGCTTGTTTTAAATTAAAATGAATCTTTCAATCTTATTATGTAAAAACAATGTGCTTTTTACTATAAGAAATAAAATGATGTATTGGGGTATTTTTTTTTCTGGTATCAGAAAAAAGTACCTAATGAATGGATTGATTCAGTTTTAGGAAGAATCTGGTTGTGTACACTTGAAAGTGTTTCTTAATGCTTGTGGACATTGCATATACTGCATTCTGGGAAAAATAAAGGAAGCTCTTTCTAGTGTAGTATTTCTTTTACATTTTTTTTGTTTTTTTTGTTTTTTTTTTACAGACCAGACATGTGAGCCGTGTGGCTTACCCTCTGCTTTCTCACCATTACATGTGCTGTTGATATACATCACTGAACAATCGTTTCAGATTGTGTCATGTTTTTTTTCCACATAGATATTTTCTTCAGATTAATTTATTTGAATGATTTGTTTTTTGCTGTAGCTGCAAAGTAAAATGACCGCTTTAAGGTATGTAGTAAACTTCAGTACATGCCGAGATGAACAGCTTTTTTTCTTTCTCTAGCTTTTTTGAAAAAAAAAGAAAAGGTCAGTGTTATATTGTATTTGCTGTTCTACTGCAAGTATCCTTCTTTCAACTGAACCGCTAGTTAAGTCTATTTATCAAGTACCAGCATCTCCTCTGGAGGGAAACAGATTGCATGCTGGCCTGCTACAGACTTCATCAGGTCATCTGAATTGATGATACATGTAGCAAGACGGCTGAGTTCCCCCGGAAACCTCTGTTGGTGCGCGTGCTGGCAGAGACGGGGGCCTCAGCCAAGTCTGTCTGACTGATCGCTACAGATGCTCCTCTTCAAGTATTCCGAGTCAGATCCTTAGTGCTGGGTCTTGAGGGACAAACAATAGCACCTGTTCCTCATAAGATAGCCCATTCATGTATCTTTAATGAAGCCTGGGGGCAGATGGTGTGAAATGACATTATCAAGTACTTAGCAGTGCTAAGACAAAGGAAGAGCAGTGCCAGCACAACAATGCTGCTGTATTTACGAGGAGAAGCGAGGATGCTGCCCGATTGCCCCCCCCCTCACATCTGCTCACTTCATTCTAAGACTCCTCAAGATCATCTTGGCATTAGAAATATCCCGGGCACTCAGCCCATACATAGATGAACTTGAGGGTAAGTCTTAAAGGCAGGGGGTTGGGCTTGTAGGAACAGAGGAAAAAGTGTAGGCCACACATCTGTACACTCATTTTCTCACTATTTAAAATTTTGTGTTCAAATCTTTGATTCCTTTACATAAAAATGTGTATATAAACAATATTACTAATAAAGAATGTATTCAGCCCCTGCACCAGCTGTTAATTGACAGTCCAACTAACCTCCACTATTTGTTGCCACCTTGAAGCTCCTGAAATTTTGATTTGCGTTTCTCTGACATTAGCCGCTATAAATTAAACTTTAATGTGTAGAGCTCATTACTGCAAATCACAGCCATTCAAACTCAATGCATTTATTTTCCCTTCAGCGCACATTTCCTCTCTGTCTTCGCCTCGATGAACATTGTATATTCTGCTCCATATTTTAAAATAATAACAGTAATAAAAGCTGATATCCCACATGAAATCATATCACTTAGAGTTTATCATGTAGTGGTGCTGGAGAAAAATCTATCCATGTATCAGACGCTTTGCGTTGAAGCCTCTTAGTATTTAAAAATGTAAAATGTATAGAATATCTTATAGAGGTCTGTTTCTTAATTATAGAATTTTTCTTCAAATAAATAGTTGAAAATAAATAAAGGTTAACACTCTTTAAATAGTATTTATTACCTTTATATATTTACAATAGTTTTAACATTTCTATGCATTTTTGTGGTGGTATTGTGGAAACTAAGGATGATTATATGTGCAAAGCAGCCAGTCCTCTATTTCTGCCTTAATTTTTAATCTATAGATGTGTTTCAGGGATGCTATGACTTGAAAGAAAGAAAGAAATTGCGCTGCAAATATTAAGACTTGGAAGATTATAAGTCAGAATCGTCACCACTGGAAGCACAGTCATTTGTGCATTTTTTTCTCTATAACGTGGATTATTTAAAATAAAGCAGCTTTTAATTCCCTGTGGGGACGTGTTAGCTTACTCATGAACCTATATGAGCAGTCATGTAAAACATTTTTTAACACTTAAAAAAATGGAGGAATGGGGGCTTGAGGGAGCTCTTTTATTTCTGACTAGCGAACATTCAGCAACAGACTTCATCTGTTTTAACAGTCCAAATATACAGACAGAGAAAAGCTGTGTTCCCCTGTGCCCCCACCCCTATCCCTCCGTCCACCCCCACCCACCGCCTGTCACTGGCCCTGCTTCATGTTGTGACATTAATTATTGTGTTTTTCCATATGTTCCATACATACAAGGCCAAGCTCCATCTTTCATCCATTCAGCCTGGAAACTTGGAACATTAATCCCTATAAAGTAATAGTTTATTTGAGGACGTTTGTTGCAGTCTTCTCTGCCATGAATTTTTCTCCAGCAACAGCATATTTCACAGAATTACTTTTGGAAGAAATACATACTTTTCTATTCTTCTGCACTTGCACTTCTGGAAAAGCTCAGCAGACATAAAATGGCTCGATTTAGTTTTTAGGCTAGCTTTGCACCTCTGGACAAATCAATAAAGTTGGCTTAAGTGGGTTTAGCTTGGTAGCTGTGAGCAAAACTGGCGCACAACTACTCCTATAAGGGGTCTTCGGGGGGGAGAAACCGATGCTGAAAAAGTGGAGATCACAGCAGACTTCAGCCAGAACACGGGGCAGGTTGATTTCATGCCCCAATGCAGCGGCAGTAATTGCACCCAGACCTGTTTTATTGCGAGTTGATTTTAAGGGGGATGAATGGAGAAACATTCTGTAAAGTGTTTATTTTGGGGGATGACCTTTATTAACCCATTTTCCAGGCAGGTTCCCCTGAGGTGATTTGGCTCCATGCTAGATTAACCCTCACAAGCCCATGGTAGCCAGGCTGCTCCCTATCACAGACTTTCAGGAAGCTGAGAATGACAAAAAAATTGCAACATGATGATATTCCTTGTAGGCGAGCCTGCAACAGGCTGAGTAGTGAAGATTTATCTGTGAGAGGAAAACAGACAAGGGAGACAGTAAAATAATATACAACAACAGTCCTATTTAAAATTAATGGTTTGTCTTTCAAATTTTGCATTCTCATTAAATAATCACAAAAGAGTATGTAAGTAATGGATTTTCATTTGATTGATGTGTGTTCATGCATGTGCAATACACACTGCTCAGCTCTGTCTCTACATATGTGTAGCAATCCCTCTTGCAGACACAATGGCTGTTTTGCAACATCCAGGATGATTGTAAACGTTTCTTTCAACACATACAGTAGTTCTCTACAGGACCTGTATAAGATCCTCTTTGCTGTCTGTTGTGAGTGTCACTTCCTCTAACTAATGCTGGAACAATGTGAGTGTGTAGGGCCTTTGAAGTACCGAGGTGAAATTGTGGTTTGGATTAAGAGCACGCATAGCTTGGCCAGGTATTGTGCGAGCACACGAGAGCCGTCGTTGCCACAGAGCCCCCTGTCAGCACGCGTTAAGGAGAGCTGTGATCTGCCCCCCCCCCCCCCCCCCCCCCCCCCTCCCCCCCTCCCCCCGAGCAGGCTCTGTGTTTCTGTGTACCATGCTTATGCTTAGGCCTCTCTCTGATCTCTGCTCCCTATCTGTTCAGCAGGTCCAGGGTCACATGCCTCCGCTCATGATCCCCATTTTTCCACACGACCAACGCACCCTAGCAGCAGCAGCTGCCGCCCAGCAAGGCTTTCTCTTCCCTCCAGGAATGTCTTATAAGCCAGGTATGCTTAATGAAGTCTTTTACTTATCACTTTTTCTCATTTGAGTCTTTTTTTTTTTTTTTTAATATAACCCGGTAAATGTACACAACAAATGCATGACAACAAATTAATGCTTTTGACTCACTCCCGAAGCCCCCAACAAGCTCTGCTCTGTCTGAACTTGGATTTGAGACCAAAGTCTGGGAATGTCATAGTCCACGTGGAGCAATAGATATGGGCAAAGAAGCAAAGGAATGCAAACATGTCCTCTGCATGGAGGGGTCTTTCTGAGGTGTGCCGCTGTAGTCATTTTTCTACTATCCATTGATGGAGATCCAATCACCTACAATAACCTGGATTTAAAGCTCTAAAAGCACCAGAAGCACCTGATATTTTAGAGAGTTATGTTACAGGACAATTAAGTAAAAAGAAGAAAATGTTTGTTTTTTTTTGTTTTTTTGTTTTTTTTAAATGTAAACTGCAGATGATGTAAGAACAGGTTTTTTTTTCACAATTTGCAACTGTTTCCACATCGTGTCACAGCATGTCTTTTCTCCCTTTGTTTTTTGGATCAAGTAAAAGAACAGCTTTACCACCTTATTTTCTTTGTTTAGTTTAGTTTAGTTTAGTTTCAATCATTATATTTTGTTTATTTGATGTCACAGCAATGACCTCGTATTCCCCATATCCTGGAGAAAATAAAAAAACCGTGCCACCATATACTGCCTTACTTGTCCTAAATATAACATAGGTCCATGACCAAAATAAGTCCTAAGTTTTTCAAATCACAAGACTTTTGCAGTCACAGGCCATGAAAATATATGTGTTTGTTGGTTATTTAATTTAATGAGTTTCTCTATTTCAAAACAAAGTTTTTTTTTTTCTGCTCTCTGTTCCCACACATGCGACGTTGATGAAAACCCTGACTAATTCATGAGTCAGTTGGAGAAAAATCCTTGTGTAAAACAGAACAAGAAAAAACAGAAGGAGACTGAATACAGAAAAAGGAAGTCAGCAGGTTCACAACAGAGCATTAAAAGGTGTGGTAGAGCAGTTAATGAATTAACTAGAGAACCAAAGGATGAAAAAGAAAGTCAGCTATTTTGGAACTATGGAGCCATGACAGCTTAAACAAAGTGCCTGAGGGTGAGTCTTTTACCACTGTGCTTTTTCGCAATAGATTTGACACGGAAAATGTTTTAGCTCAAATAACAAGAGCTATTATGGAATCGTGGTCAGGGGTCACAATGTGTATGATTCCTGCATAATTCATGAGCTCATAAAGAAATACTGAAGGACTCTATAAGTCAGGAATGGTATTTTTTAAAGCCTTTATTATTTTCACACAATATACCCAAAGTACAATGTTATCATCACCACCTGCAGGGTATACAGGATACTGCCGTGTCCCTTTTCCACAAAGTGAGTGGCCAAGCATTCACTTCCAAGACTAAGGCACACTAATCTGATGTTATCATTATGAGACAGCTCACGGGGACTGCTGCTTATAACCCTCAGCCCTGTGGTGCTCTCATGGCAACAGACTCATTCTGGCACCATGGTGGTAAGTCATCACCCCGTCCACCAGCTGTGCTCAATGACCTGGTGTTGCATGGTAGACAAACAGAATCATAGAGACACCATCTCATCTTTTAAACAAATAGATACAAGTTGGACTTCTTCACTCTATTTGCACTGTTCGTACACAGCATTCAGGCTGAGGTGTCTCTAATGGACCTGCACAATGACCCCATACTCTGTATGTTACTCTGCCAGTTTTCCTCATAGATATCCCACTGACAGCTGATGGTCAGGGGTCACAATATGTATGTTTCCAGCATAATCCATGAGCTCATAAGGAAATGCCAAATGACTTTCTAAGTCTTTTAAACTGAAACTCCCATGCTATTTTATTACTTGTCGCATTTAAACTGCTCTCTGATTTTGAGGCATTTGTTATTTAAGTCACTCTAATTGGACAACAGGATTTTACTCTCAATATTTCGAAAATGAAATAATTTAACTTGTGTTTTTTTTATTTTTCTTCATAACCTGCTTTCTTTTTTTTAAAAAAGAAAAAAAATTACATACATTAATGTTTTATTTTCAATTAAGCTGCTTTACAAAAATATTTTTTTTAAAGGAATTTCATCCATACCTAATGAGAAATGTTCATCAACTTTTCATTTGAAATGCATATTTCATTCATCATGATTTGATCTGCTCTAAGAAAGGTTTGCTCCATTTGACAGTCCTGGAAAGATCTAGTACTTTCACTGTATTTTATGGGATCCCATGAACTTAAAAACAGTGCCATGGTACCACCTACAATACAGAAGAACTTGGACTCTGGACAGGAAAACATTTATATCCAGTTTTGACAAAAAATGTTTTAATTTAATTCCTTTTCAACACTGATTGAAACCAACGGGTCACTGCATCAGTCCTCTGGAGTCTGATGCTGGACACAGACTATGTTGTTTCAAGACCCGGAGTTTAGGGTGCAAGACCCCTTAGATGGTGGTAATACGGCATATGGCCCTCTCTAGGTTTCACATGACATCTAAAGACATTCAGTCATTTATTATCCACAAATCCTATGTCACAGACAGCACAGAGAAAATGAGAAGGAGCGAAAGCGACATCAAGGAGAAGAGGTGTAGAAATAACCACAGAGCACCCCCTGTACATCCATCTGAGCACTATTTGAAACCACTTCTGCTGTGTGATTTTATTTGCCACTAAATGGGGATTGAATTTCCATGGCCTGTATCACATTGTGCTGTGCTGTACAAGATTGCCGAGTGCGGCAAGCAGACGAGGGCAAAGTGAAAGAGAAGGTACATACATTTACCTTGTCTGTGGCTTAATGGCTCCATATGTTTGTGAGGAGAAGTGACAGGGAGAAGTGGGGTCTGAGCGAAGGCCAACAACCCCTCCCCGCTCCCACTGAGCACCCCACCTCCTCTCCCTCAGACACATGGCTTAAACCACCCTCCCCTGTATGAAAGCTGTGCCGTCTCACTGGGGCTGTTCTGTTGGTCTCAACATACTAGGTTGAGTGTGTAAAAGCCTGAGCACTCTCATGGATATCACTCAAACTGCAGTCATTTTTATATCCCTCACTGACAAACATGCTGATGGTGGGCCAATAGAAATGAAAAGTGCTGCTTTTGGAAAGCAGTTCCTCCTTGCTTGATCACAGTGATATGTGAGATAAGAATGTGTTTTTGTGCCTGCACACTTGTTCCAACCAGTTTGCATACAAGTGTTTTCACTGTGCTGCCAAACAATGTCTTGAACAATAGCCAGGCAAGTCTACAGCTGTATAACTTGCCTGAGACAGCATCCCCGTCCTTTCACAAACTACCTAGCTGAAAACATAACATGTAATCAGAGCACACACAGATACAGATAAACATTAAAAGAACTTGTAATTTGTTAAACTATGTAGTGTTGTCAGTGTATTCCCCAGAAGGAACAGAGCACAGGTGGGGTAAAGAGAAAATGGTGTGAAACATATTTAAGTAATCCAGCTTTAGTCAAACCAACATAGCCTTTTGTTAATGCAGATGTTTGGGCTTGAAGCCAAAGTCTTGTTGCAATGTGCCACATTTCTGTGGCAGAAGCATGGACAGCCCACGGTCCATGTTGGCACTTGCCTAGTCACTGTGGGCCGGTTCATTGTCTAAACCTGTTTGCATTGTTGTCTCCCTCTCCCTCTCTGACAGGTGATAACTACCCAGTGCAGTTCATTCCATCCACAATGGCAGCTGCAGCAGCGTCAGGACTCAGCCCCCTCCAGCTTCAGGTATGCACAGTTCTATGACAAAGAATGCTAGGGACGCTTGCCAAGTTCAGGGCAGAAAGGATGGCTAAGCAGCTGTACGCTAAGTAATGAGCTGCACACTAAATAATCCTGGAGGGCCCCGGCTCACATGCACTTATCACCTTACATATGTAATTTATCCCCATTTTATAGAAGATTTATCCCCACTGGTTCTGCCAGACAGAGGAGTTAGGAAGATAATAGTTATTAGAGAGAATGAGAATCACTTCAGTTGCCTTAATCGTCTGCCAGTGAATTTATCAGAGGACAATTGACTGAGTAAGAATCTTCTTTTTATTGCTTTAATTTAGCAAAGCCACAGTACTATTTTATTTTAGCTCTATGAGGAAAAAAAACAATTAAGAACAATTAAGAAAAGAAAGAAAGAAAAATAAAAACGCATGATATATAATCCTGAGGCTGGAGGTTTGGAGCTTCACAAAATGCTAAGATCGGCTTCAAGACCTACGGGCTGCTCCAGGAACGTTTAAACAAGCTGAACCCAGGTCAAGGCTCTACCTGAGGCCATAGCGTTGAATGTAGATCATTTTCTGCATTCTATCTTTATGATTATTGCTTTTATAAATACTGCTTCTATTGCCTCGTTCAACCAATCACTATCTTATTTTCTAAATTCCTAATGAATTACTTCCTATGTTTTCTCCTAGAATTTGTTTACATAGAAATATACAAATAGAAATCGGATTGACTAAATATGTATTGAGTGGCATTGTTCCTTCTCTAATTATTAGTTTCCGTTTCAGCACTGAGTAAACTGGGGATCTTATGTCTGTGTAAAGCTAGAAAGCGCTTATTTGGAAACAAAAGAAGGAATTAAATGCATCACCGCTGGCATATGGTTAAGTAGCCACTGCTGCTTTGTGGAAAAACAACAGAACACTATTACACAACTGCAACTTGTGACGTTCAAAAGCAGAAGAAAATGTGACAGGACAGAGAGAAACAGCTAAACAATAACGGCAAGACTCTCTGCTGATGTATGTGGCATTTGTCCTTTAGAAGGCTACAACCATCAGTGTTAACGAGCCTTGGCAAGTTCTAACAATGCATGCAGCTGGCTCTGAAGAGCTGTGCGTCATTATGCAGCCACGAGGAGAGCTATCAGAAGCGTGTAAGGTGTTAAATGGGTCTGCTCATGTTTGAGGATGTGTGTCTGTAAGGGTAAAAGATAGAGGCTGCCTTTGTGAATACATTTATAGTGTGCATACGTTATGTATCAGAGTGAAGTTCATTTGAAGGGAGTGTCAGTTTAGAAAGACATGCTCAGGCTATTTATAGGGATGCATGAGGTCAGATGAGACAGCCATATATATATATGAGGGTTGGGGAGACGGGGGCTATAGTCATTAATTCTGATTATGTATCTAACCCTGGGAATGGGCAAAAACAGTGCCTCCAAGACCATGACTTGGCTGACCTTTGCAGAACACAGTAAACAAAAAGAGGTGCATTTTCCATTAATTGAAGTCTGTCAGCCTGTCACATATTCCGCCTGCTGGCTGCTATTTACCCTGCACAGAGATTCCTTTCAAAACAGTAAGGCAAGTCAAACATGCCCTTTTCTACATAGCTGGGATCAACAAACCATGTGACTGCAACCACTTCATCTAAAAAGCACTGGGAGCTTGCTATGATTAAAAACACGATAACCTAGACATGAAATTAAGTTGGAGTTGTTTCCTCACGTTTATAGCAAGGTTAGCAGCGGACACCTCCTTTTTCTGCTCCTTTACATTCACACAATTGAAAACAATTCCAAAACACCAATGAAACAAGAAAAAAAAATCACAGCATGTTGGTAAATTTGTAGCTTAATCTGCATACAGTAAATAAGAAATTACCTTACGGTCAAGTTTACACACACAAAAAAAAATGGACAACTTCATGAAATACAATGCTAAATTATTATTTAGAATTAAAACGCAACAGATAAAGTGTCACAATGTAATGTTGCTTTGAAAATATTTCTGTAATTAAATATAGTACTTGTACTGTATTTCATGCATCATTTGGTACTTTTTTTTATTTTGGTTCTAGGTTCCAGTTTTAAACTTAAAATCCATTGTTTATCCTTGTTCTGCACTTACACACTCAATTCTACACATATAGGGCTGAATAAACTGCTCCCTTCAATTAAAATCTCTCTTTCTGTCAACTGCCTGGCAAGCTATAATTTTTGCCAATTTACTCAGTTTAGATTGTGCAATATATGAACCTTAAAAAATGATCTTATTGGTAGAATTAATTCCCACAATTGTGCAGAGGTAATGTGATCAGCCATGCAGCTAGCTGCTCCGTCAGTCTTAATGTTGGCCACGCAAGTTATTCACAATCTCCTCTGTCATAACAGTCTGGGATCCTCCCCCATCCCTCTGCTTTTTCTTTCTCAGAGTAGAAAACCCAACAAGGTAACAAAGGCTTTGAGCTGATGGATGTAAATTAATCTTCCAGGGTGCGTTTGAGTGTTTGGAGACTGTAATTTGCTTGTCAATACAGGGTGGTAGCATCACTCTGGTTGCTGACAGTCTGCAAGTGGCTGTCACCAGACATTGCTGTACCACAGGGCAATTTCACTCAATGTTTTCCTGACAGATTGGCTCTGGTCCGCAACTCACAGGAGAGGAGGCGGGTAAACTATCCCAGCGCGACATGCCCCTCTTCATTAGTGCCCTCACAGAGCTGGGATGAGCCCAAGACCAGCAGGAAACAATGGCTCCATCCCTGCCTGTCCTTCACTGATTACAGCTGACACGTCTCACCTAACAGAGGAAATTGTGGTCAGATTGTACCCCAATCTGTCCATACACTTACTACATTCAATGAGTCAGGAGACAAGAAGGGGCTTTTCTTAATTCCACAAAAGAATTTTCTATCCGGGGCAGCATTTAATTCGCTGTTTGTACACTATTTCTTATATCAGCTGCCAAGTGAAAAACTGTTTACTCAAGGAGAATGTGAACTTAATGCATCACTCGTCTTTTGAACTCAACAAATGAACAGTAGAACATCCAATTTGAAAGTCCTGTTTTGTATCATTGAAAGCAAACTTTTGAATTTTAGCCAATTTAAAGAAAGAATTATTGGATGAAACAGAACATCTGGGTTCTCTGTGTGTGCATTTTCTGTCTCCTGCTTTTGCAGTTTCTGTGACGTGCTTGTACAGTTTTTAATTCACATCCTGATCTACCCATATGTTGTCTTAGTTTGACAATTTCTTTACCTTTTTTCCCCTAATTGCCCCTCTATTTCCCCTGCCCTCTTCCCTCTGAATTATCAGTGTCCATGACATCCACTTGCTTTACAGCGCTGTAAATCAAGGTGATTGAGATAAGACACCCTTTACATTTCAATACACTTGCAATGGCATCTCTTTAGGTCTGTGATAAACATGTATCCATCTTCAGCTTGTGCTCCCATTGTAAATATGAACCGCAGAGCATATACTTAACAACAATCCAGACCCGATCTCAAGCAGAGACCTGACTGGGTAGTACTCACCAGTGAGTACTGAAGGAGTACTCACTGGCTTAGACGACTGCCGTGATAAGGAATAGTGTTACCCAGTCAGGGACAAACAGGAAGAAAGTGGGAGTGCAGCAAACCGCACATTATCTTTTGTTTGGATGTAAATGCCTGTGTGGTACAGATGTGAAGAAATGGCTTCTATCATTAACAAGTGAAGGACTTTTGACTTTGAAATAGAGGAAGAGAGGAAGAGGAGGAGGGAGGAAAGAGAGGAGGCATACTGTAGAGAGCAGCTGTTTCTGTGTTTATGAGCAAAGGATCTCGGTCTTTGAAGGTAACCCAGAGCAGCGCAGCAATCCTAGAGTGTGTCGAAGGCTGGCTAATAGGACGGCTAGGTGAGCAGCTGGATAGAGGCAGTGGTGAACAGAGGGACAGATGGACAGAAAGAGTTGATAATGCAGTGAGCAGCAGTGAATGGGAGGGCTGGCTCCGGGGGCCCTGGGCCCGGTGCACCCACTCTTACACAAGACAGAATATAATTGTATGTGTGCATGGCTGAAAACTGCTAGAGTGGGATGTAAATATACATAGCTGTAAGATGGAGAAACAGAAGAAAAGCCAAGAGGAGGGAGGAGGGTCAGAGTGGAGCAGGTTGAATGCCAGCAGATGAAACAGATGTTGAGCCATACTGGAAAGCATCGGCACAGTGCACCAGAACGCCTTCCTCCACTCTTGACATCTGGGCCTAGCCTGGGTCAGCTTGCATGGTCGCCCTGGGCAATGAGCCTATACAAGCCTTGTGGCAAACAGGGCTGGCGCTGTGCTGCCTTTTAAATGGTGTGGTGCACTGAAGCACAGTTAATGCCCTCATATCCAGTCCAGTACTAAGTGCCCAGGCCAGGCAGAGGTGAATGAGGCACACAAAGACATGACATTCTGTGGAAAATGGTTCAGTCTGTAGGTCCTGTTCACCTTAGGTAAAGGATAATGTTAGCACTGTGACATTTTTAAGGCATTTGTTTTCTGGTTATATTTCTGCAGGCATGTGTAATGCACCATTATTGCTGTTGGCAAGAAATCAGACAGATATTTGCCACTGTATTTTGTGACATATGCTGCCATACAGCAACTCTGCCTTTCTTAACAAAAAGGAGGGAAGAAAAACATGTTATTCGGTTTCTGTTCATACTACAAGGGATGCTTGCAAAGAGTAAAAATATTAATTACATTGCAAATTGAGCTATAGCATCAACTTATGGTATAGCTCAAAAACATGTAATTTTACTAAACAAACAAAGACTGCCCATCTTAATTACACATCATACATCTGAGATGTTTAACATCATCAGTAGGGTGTGTAATCTCAATTTAATGTCACAGGCAGAAAAGTGAACCTCCCCGTTTAACCTCTGCTGCCTCCAGAGGGCTTGTTTTTAATTACCAAAGGCTAACAGGCTGACCTTGGGCGTGATGCACTCACATTGAATCTATGCTTGCTGAGATCTGCTCTGCCGCACTGGGAAACAGGGAATGATGGGGTCAGAACAGAGATCTTAGGTTTTGTGATTGTTTGTCTTCTCATTTATCTGTGACTTCTTGTGTATTAAATAGCCTTGTTTACAAAATCTGTATTGTCATCTGAATATCTAATCCACAAAAAGGCTTTTATTGATGTCAGATAGTATATAGTTACTACTTCCTTAAAATAGAAAAAAAAATACTCTAAGAAAAAAGTCAGCATTCTGACTTTTGTCTCAAACTTAAAAAAACAAACAAAAAAAAAAACTTTTTTTTTTTTTTTGGCAAAGTTCATAATTCTGAATTTAATCTAAGAATTCTATATTAATTCTGCAGTGGTCCTCATACTCTTTCATGGAAATGAAGTGCTGAATTTATACTTCTCAGACCGAACATTGACATTCAGCTTTACTGTCATTACTTTGGACCTTTTTCTGTTCTCACCTGGCAACTCGGTATGAAACAGGAGCTGTTGGGTGTCAGAGTCAACTGAAGGATGCAGACATTGATGGTTTGTCTGGATGAGAGTAGCCTATTGAGAAACAAAAAGAAGTTCTTAGATTCGATTCAAGCTTGGTCCTAAAATGATTTATCTCTTAGTACTTGTATCCAGCTTATAAAAAATGCTGAGGAACACCTTGTGTTAAGCAAGTTCTAAGGAAAATATTTGCAACCTGTGCACTTGTTAAATTAAATTGACTGTACCAACTTTGCAGTTTCCTAACATATGTTTGAAACACAAAGAAAGCTTCAGACATAAAAAGTAACGGTAGATAAAATGACTGTGACGGGACAGAAATGGAATGTATAGCATTATGTATAATATGTATATGTATATACATATTTTATGTATATGTATAATTGTGCTAATTATTCAAAAGTTGAGGCAAAATTCAAAACAAGTGTTTTGCAAACGCATGTGCTCCAAACGGCAATATCTTATATAACTAGCTGGAAAATAGGTTACTGTAGATCAAGTATGGACTACTTAAATATGGATTTCAGTAAGTTTGTTTTATAAATGAGCTCCAGCTTTGGCAGAATGTATCTTTTGTCTAGCTTTTATACCACCGTGCTCACATACAGACAATATCCAGAATAATTTTATGAAGTTAATGCTTCAAGCTTTTGGCTAATTCAAGCTGATTGTCAAACAACTTTGTAATCCATAGTAAATTTAGAGTTTTTTTCCTTTTTTTTTTTTTTTTTTTTGTTCCATTGAGCCATATTTGAAATACGGCTTAAAAAAACAACCTACCAGACTCCATATTAAACACTGACTTTTTTGTGTTTCCTCAAAGTGTATTACATCTGTCTTCCCTTGATTGTATTTATTGTTCTTATACTCTGAGTTTTTTTTAGTCACAAGGGTAACCACTGCTTCTCACCCCATGGCACTGACCTGCTAATCAGTGCTGGCATCCTGACAGTGGACAATTTGAAGCAAAGTCTAATTATGTTCTTTTTCCGGGACAATAAAGTTCTTCCGACTCAAGGTCAGGGGTATGCCCAACAACATGCCTGTTAGCAAACATCTGTCCAACAGATATCTACTAAGACTGCAATGTAGCCTGGAGTGACAGTCATTTCATGCAGCCTCCTCTGTTCCTGTCTTTCTCTGCCACAGTTATTCTCCTTTTCTCACCTCCTTCCAACACACAAAATATCTATAACCACTGACATTAAAAAAGTCTAGCTCAGATGAGAAGAAAAGAGAGTTAGGTTTGCTCCTGTGTCCAGTCCTGTTGGAGACAAAAGGCTGTTTGTGAGGGAAGTGGAGGCAGTGCTATCATTGTGGGAACATAATCAGTCTGTCATTTCCGCTGCCCATGCGCTGTTATCCTTAGGTCCCATGGAAGAATGGATCTTTTGTACTGCTGCTTATGTGGCAGTGATAAAGTTTCTTAAGGGGCATATATGTGTTTATATCTGGAGATATGAGCGTGAACATAATGTCCTTTTTTGGCTTGGGTCTTCATTTAAACTGCCACAGGTGTTGACAGTAGGGCCGGGTTGCTTTTTCAACATCTACACAAACCACAGCCTGTATGTGGCTTGTCCAACCAGGAAATGAGACAAGGTTTGCTGATTGGTTGTAGGAAGAGAAATTAGATTATCTTTGACAGGACCATCTTACTGAATAACACAACAATCCAGGAGGTTTACCCAATCTGAAGATAGCAAGCCAGCAGGGCAGTTCAGGGTGTTATCTACCTGATGAAGTTTGAGGCTTAATGTAGAGTAACACAGTTTTTCAGACGGTATCTTTATTTGAAAGACCTCCTGCTGTCTGTAGTGGAGACAAAACGCAACTGTATGACTTTTGATGTTGTAAAAAGTTGAAGAATTGTGGGTCTTTTGGACTGTGCAGACACAGAAAGGGATGAAAAAAGAAGATGGATGGATAGATGGATAGAGAGATAGATGGATAGATAGTTTTTTAGGATAATGTGCAAATTACTGTCCTAAATTTGATCTAGCTCTCCATTTTACACCTCTACTTCAACCACTTTTTTCAGTACATTTAACAACCAATTAAAGAGACACATAATGTACTGCAAGCTAATTTTTGAATATATAGTGTTCTTGTTTTTTTTGTTTTTTTTACTTCAGCCCTTTTCCCAACAGTTGTAGTTGATATAATATTGATTACTTCAGTGGTCTTTGTACAGACTCCTAAGACTCACAATGGATATATTAAACATATTCTGTGATGGCAACAGATGAGGTTGTTTGTGGAGTAGGGCTGTCTCTCGTGAGTGTGTGGAGACAAATCACAGGCCAGAAACTTCAATAGGAAGCTGTGTAGATCTAGAGCTCTTTGCTAACACATTTGCATCCAGGCGGCAAACTTTTCTCTGTGATGAGTGGAAAACAGGGGCTCCAAGTATTTTGAGTGAAAGCCATCTCTGTGTGGTTTTTAAGACTGCTGTCTCTCTCTGGGTTCAGTCTTTGAAATACAGTTAAGACCTTTGAAGGGAGTTTGCTGCCAGCTTCATGGAAAGAGAGGAAAGACGTAGAAGAGAGACAGAGAGGGGGGATGAAGGCAAACACAGAGGCAGAGAGAGTTCTAGGGAGAGGAAAAGACAGAATATAAAACTTTGAATGTTTACTGGATTTGGATGTGAACGCCTTGTGGGTTTCTTCGCCTCCCTACAGCAACTGTATGCCGCCCAGCTTGCCAGCATGCAGGTCTCTCCTGGAGCCAAGATGCCCCCACTCCCCCAGCCTCTCAATTCCAGTGGACCCATCTCTCCTTCATCTCTAAAGAATGACAAGAGTTCCTCCAGTCCCATCACTCAAGTCAAGGTACACCTCTTCTTCAGTCTGCCGAACACACAGCAGACCAAGGCTATTCAACTTGGTCCCATGAGGGCTACAGCCCTGCAGGGTGTCAGTGCATCTGTTCTTCAGCACATGACGTTCTACACAATGCCTTTAATTTGAGTCAGGTCTGTTAAGACAGGAATGCATTGAAAACCTTCAAGGCTGCAGTCCTCTAGGACCCAAGTAGAATAGCCCTGGCCTAGACCTTGAGTGGTACTTGACCTAGCCTGGTCTAGATCGTTGTTGTTTGAATAAACCAGTACCTACTGGTAACTGCTTCAATGTTACAGTCAGACGGTGGTGAGCCCAGTTCTACCATACCATCAATCTCTGGAGCTTTAACAAGGCTTTCTCTCTGACCCAGAACTCTGTGGACATGGTTGCTATAGCTATGGCAGCTTCAAGCCAGTAATTTGGGGAACACATGTTTTTCCACAATAAAAAAGTCTTTTCTTCCCTTTTGTAACTAAAATGGAATAAAACCATTTCAACAGTGCCATAGATTTACTAGCAAAAAAAGAAAAAAGAAAAAAAAAAAAAAAAAAGAGTAGGGCTGGTAACTTGTATTCTGGTACTGCTCTGCAAATAAACCAAATACAGGATGTGTTTTCAGCTGCTGTACGGTATAACTGCTCCAGACCTTCATGCAAAAGAAAAGCCACATACATCATCCCCACTCTCTGACGCTATAATCAGAAACATGCACTCGTTTTGAAGTAGTTTAGCTTAATAATATCACAATGAAGAGAGACCATAAATCATGGGAGGGAACCACTCCAGCTTCTCTTCACTCACTGGCCCTCACACACGCAAAATGAACACACACATTTAGGTCCCTTGCCTTTTGAAATTTCCATCAAACTGATTCAACACTAATTTCATAAGTACACTAATCCATTAATGGCAGTGGATTCATGTTAGTCAGACCAATATAAACAAAGCCCTAATTTTAGTGAAAATTGTATATTGTGAATAGCATATATATTAAGGCCTCTTAAATTAAATTAATTATACATGAATAAATGAATGGCTAACATGTACTGGTATCTCCCCATTTCTGTCCACGATCCAATGGAATCACATTGCCTTCAGTTTTGTTTGTCCGTTTTCAGCTTCACTGCATGACAAACTGTTATTGGCACAGTAATAACAAGGCCTTGGGGCACTCTTTGCTTGAGCCATATGTTTGGACAAGGAGACACTTGGGCTCTGAAAGATACAGCAACTGACAACATGAGGTCTAATCTAATTTAAAATACTCCCGTGTAGACAGGGAGATTTATCCTCTGTAAAGTGACATTCGCTCTCTGGGATCCAAAGGTTTTAATCCCAGAAAAACCTTTCTCATAGTCATTCAGATTTAATTGTTTTTAAGCAAATTTAACATGTATATTGTGCCTATGAGCCAGTTTAACCATTATTTTTATGTTGGGTTTTTTTTATGATTGAAGTGATCCGATATGATATCATGAGCTAAATATATTTAAAATTTATTACAGCGCTATACTCTTAAATACAAAACTAAATCACATAAAATCAAATTTAATTAAATGAAATGTTTCAACATGAGTCTGTTGCTCCCTTTGTTAAAACATGTTTGGGCTCAGTAGGCAACAAGTTGAAAATGGAAACACAGAGAGGTCTTCGTCTCACAGCAGTAACGGCTTTAACAAACAACCAGCCTAACAAACAGCACAGAATAAATGCATCCTCTTTTGACCTCCTCTAAGAGCCTCACTACATTTAAGATTTTTTTTTTTTAAAGAAATAGGCATATCAAAGCATATGATAAAACCAAGTCTGCACAAATGAGGAATAAAATTAGAAAACAAGTTAATGAAGTTGATAATGTAAGCCGACATCTGATGATTGGAACAGCTGTCTTTGATCATCGCCACCACCGTTATCTGGTCATTATTTATTCTTCCAACCAGAGTGCAGACGCAGAGAGCAGGGAGGAGGAGAGGCAGAACAGATGAAGATGTACAGAGAGACAGAATCTGCTTTAATTAGTGTGAACAAAGGCGCTGGGCAACTGTGTGGAAGATCACAGAGGAGTGGAGAAGAGAGGAAAGAAAAGAAGAGTGGGGGAGCAAAAAGAGGAGGAATCAAGGAGGTGTGGGTCAGGATTGGGATCCTATAATTAACCAGAAACAGGGGATAACTGTGCTGTCTGGGAATCCGGAGCTCCTCCAAGAAATAGAAGGAGGACCTATTCACATCTGTCTTCTTTCATGCTCCTGTCTCCGCTGCCATAGGAGGAGGGAACACAGCCCCTCAACCTGTCTGCTCGGCCAAAAACTACAGATATGGTCAAGTCTCCTACATCCCCGACACAAAACCTGTTCCCCGGCAGTAAAAGCAGCCCTAACAGTCTCGTTGGCAAGGGTGGTATTCCCAGCCCACTTGGAGGAGCCCTGGGCCGAGGCTCATCTCTCGGTAAGATCACTCAGCATCTTCACTCTTACATGCAGCCATCGATATAATACTGCAAAGCTGTGCCACGTTTTAGTCCAACCTGTGTCACAATACACAAATTATATTCTGTATGTTCCACTCATCAGATTTCATTGACTCTGTGTTTAGATATTTTGTCCAGCCTAAACTCAACTGCCCTGTTTGGGGACCAGGACACAGTAATGAAGGCCATTCAGGAGGCTCGGAAAATGAGGGAGCAGATCCAGAGGGAGCAGCTGCACCACCACCAGCAGGGCATGGAAGCAAAGCTCTCCGCTCTTAGTTCCGTGGGCCTCAACAACTGCAGAACTGACAAGGTTAGAGCTCATATGATTGAGTTATGTTGGTCCTCCAATTCAGGTCTTCACCATTACAAGTTTTTTTCCACAAAGCCCAAGAAAAAGCAGCTGACCACAAGAATGCTCTGCCCTCCTTGCAAGGAGTGATGGAAAGAAAGTATTCAAGAAAGTGGAACATTTTGATACAGCAGTAAATCTTAAAACTAAAAAATTTCTTTAATCCACATCCAGGGTGGTAGTATTGATAAGACCTGGCATAATTTAGCATGCACATGTATGTTTACTCAAATTAGCATAAATATGTTTGTGCGTGCGTGTTTAGAGGTTTCTGCGTTGTTGATGTTGGCGTGAGGGCCGTGACAGGCCATGGCAGTGCCCGGTGTGGGTTAAGAAGACTCTGAAGTCTGCCCAATTAAAGCCAACTTGCAGCCCTCTCCGTCCCCTGACACGGGATGAGGCTGCTTTGTACCAGGAGCACACACTCCCAGGGATTCCCTTTAAAAATATCTTCAATCGATGAGTCAATCAAGGAAAGAAAAAAGCTGTCCTCCTCTCTTCAGCTTGATGCCATGTTGCCAGTTGGCTGTGAGGAGCAGGCAGAAACTGGGAGCGATGCTCATTAATATTTCAGCACCTGACACTTTCAACAAACACCCTCAACTAGGTCAATGTATATGTAAAAAAGTCAATGAATATCTATTTTGATTTCCCTCTAATTTGGTGTTTGGAAGAGATCACTGTCTTTGCAGGTGGCAATCAACTATGCTCTAAGTGAAGTGAAGTAAATAAATTGGTGGAGCCCAGAGAGAGGATGGCAACACAGCATTTTATTAAGAGCATTTTATTGTAAAGAGCTTTACATTATGGAATCAATCCATTATCCTGTATTTGTTCCAACCAAGTGTTGTCATAAATGCTACCAATTTTAAAGAGCCACATGACCTTCAACAAAAATCAGTTCTAAGCTGTTCTTTTTTTTCCCCTTTTTTTTTCCTTTTGTAAAAAAAAAAAAAAAAAAAAAAAATCCTTACTTTTGGTCTGTCTTTCTTTAGTTATCACAAAACTGAACATGAGTGTAAGCACCTTTAGTTTTCTTTCCCAATTTCAGCCTCTATAATCAATACAACTACCTCCATAACTTAACGAAGGTATGCTTGTAGTCAACCAAGCAGTTAAATTTAATATAACATGAAAGAAATATCTAAAAAAAAAAAGAGTACCTAACCATATGCAGCACACCTTCAGGCTCATTGTCCTGAAAGTTAATGCTCTTTTTATTCCATGTTTAAGCATTTCTAAAATCCTGTTTGCTTTCTCTGAAGTTTGGACTCAGCTTATGTTCAGTCAGTATTAAAGTATTCATTTCAGAGGAGAAGAATCCTGTTTTTTCTCCTTTTTATAAAAGGCTCTTATTGTCGAAGGAATTAGTCACTCCTCACCTGTAATCTACCTTTTGTTCACGTTTGCCACCTGAGCAGAGAGAAACATTGTGTGCATGTGTGTGTGTGTGTGTGTGTGTGTGTGTGTCTGTGGGCACCAATAAGTTAAAAAAAAAAAAAAAAAACTATTTAAAAAATAAGTACAATAGAAGGATAATAGCATTGACAACACGAAAATGAAGCACCATAAAATAATTAGGTCATTTAAAGCCCTTTAAACATTTCCATGCATGTTTATTGCAGAGACCTACCTGCCCATAAATGAAACAGCATCACCTCTGGTAATATGTTTCCTTTTTCATGGCCAAGACACACTGTGTGACTGGTGTGTGACTCTCCAGTTTGTGCAAATCATAGTGAGCTATTATCATGTTTCAGTGGCACTGCTCCTATTAGGATGGTATGAAATTAGATGCAAGCTTTATCAAGTCAGCTAAAAGAATTGCCCCATCATCTTCATCCTTTTGCTGCAATAAAGAACAGTGAGTTGTAATTCAGCTGTGAAATTGGAGAGGTGAGAGAGTGTTTTGCTGATACAACAAGCCAACAGACTAGAAAGGCTCGAATGCCCCAGATAAAAGCTTTCACTTTAGTCAGTTTCAGAATATTAATATTTTAAGAAAGCCCCTCACCTGACATAAATATGGCGTGGTCTTTAATCGCCTCCCTCCCAGTCTCTTGTTTGGAATTTTATCATAGTGAGAGCTTACATGAAGAATATTCTGGAAAGGTAACATAAATGGGATTAAGGAGAGGTTAAGATCATTCAGTGTGGCTGTAAGATGGGGATATTAAATATTGATTTATCCCACTGTAATGACCGGGCAGAGGAGTGGTTCTAAGTGCTGCTTACAGATGGATCAATTCATCTTTTCATACAAAGTGTATAAGAACAGTACAATGAATTCCTCCCTAACCTTTATTACTATGACTCCTTTATCCCTTCCTTCTTGGGCATTGACCTAGGAGTACATGGGGTAGATCAGAGTCTCTGTTCCAGAATATACAGGCCTTTAACCTGAGGACATGTAAAATATTTATGCTTTACAGGAGCAGATATTTTTTTGTGCTTTTTATTTGTCTGTTTTCACGATATCCCATTAGTACAATAAAACCTTTTACAACCCTTCTGCAATTTGCCTTTTTGAAATATTTATCTAAAGGTATTATTGTCTGCAGAGGGCAATTACTTTGTTCCATTATTTACCATCTTCTCCTCACCCAGTGGATGCTTTTACCTAGAACCAGTTTGCCTACAGTCATATACAATACATCTGAACCCATTTGTAACCATTTGAATTGTTTCCCTCTATTATGCACTTGGGCTAAAACTGGACTGTTTTTCAGGGTCATGGGTGTATAAAAAATCTCCATGTTTTTATTTAGATGGTGCATGCGAACATCCAGCTACTTATGTTGCTGCCTTTTATCAACATTTATGGCCTATTAGAATATATAGCCAGTAGGTCAAAGATGGAGGGCTTTCTGCTAATACATTTCCCCCTGGCTCAGCAGAAAAAAAAATCATTTCAATGACACTCAAGCAATGTATGTTCATGAATTGTTTGACTAATATTTTTTCTGTAAAACTACTAAAGAAATGCAAATATTTCCAAATATCCTATGAAACTCTCATTATATTCTGATTCTGAATATCATGGATAAAAAGCTGATGTAAAGGATGATATGTATTTAAGTAATTTTGTGGGCCAGTCATTTGACCATATCTTAAGCCCTTTTGTCCCAGCAGCATCGTTCAAGACTTTCTTTGACCCTGGTTTCTGCTACGGCTCGCTTGAGAATGTAGCATTCGTCAGGAAAAGCTGATGATTTTCATTGATTTGTCAATTTTTAAGTTCTGATAAAATCAAGCAAATGTGATGTCCTGGAGGTTGTGCTAGATAAAATATAATCTTCTGCTGACAAGTCCCTAACTGGAATCAAAAGGGGAAAGGTCAGTGTATTAACCTATTGAACTGCCCTTTGTGCCCTACAACACCTCCTTTCCGCAGTATTGATGACTACAATTGTCCATTTCTCATTTCCCAAAGCTCAGCCTGTAAATATTCAAACGGAGCTTACACTTGTGCTCCAGAAAATCCAGACTTCTAACCTATTGGTTAGATCCCCCCCTCCACTCTGTGCATGTCCATGTGTACATGCATACATGCACATACAAGTATGTGTGTGCATGTGATGCCAGGGTTCTATTCAGTCAGAGCTCTCACAAAAACTTTGAATATAATCTTGTCCGCTTTGCAGCCCTGGAAGCAATTTTCTGCTCCTTTTCAGCTGCTGTCTTGGAAATTGCAAACCAAGGCATTTTGGCTGCAATGTAAATCCTTGGCATACAAGGGTTTGCCCATCCAAATTAGATTATACTCAGCTCCCAGACACTGGCTGTAGCCAGCAAGTGCTATTGTGAAGATTGCTTACATTAATACTTTGTCCAGTTGTTCATGTTTGCCAAAAGAATTTTTTTTTTTTTTTTTTTTTTTAAAGTAAGACTTTGAATCAAGTGTACTTGTGTGTCACTGAAGGTGCCTGTCCCAGGTCAAGTTTTTACTATCTTGCATCACCTCTAGTGAGACATCTTGGTAATGTCACGGATGGGCAGCAGGAGATGAGATGAAAGTATCTAAATGCAGGACTTACATATACAGATAAAGGTAGAATGAAGTTTTTAAGAGAAAACGCTGCTGGCTAACAAAGGGAACTCAACTAACAAAAGACCAAAGTAAAACTGGAACACTTGGACTTGAAAAGCAAAGACTGAAAACTATCACACGCAATGAAACAGTAATGAAGAAAGGAGATTGTGGAGCAAATATATAAAGTAAACAATGGGACACAACTACAAAATAAAACAGGAAAAAAGACAAAATTAAAAACTGACAAAAGATCTGAAAATTAAATACATTGTAAAAACAAAACAAAAAAAAAACAAGAACAGAAACGCACAGATCTTGACATGTCAGGACATTAGATGGTGGTGGCTCCATTTTTATCGCCAGTCGTTATTTAACTTGAGTAAATTTTTGATTGCGACAGCTGTACAGAAATGGTTAAAACCTACAATTCCACAAATTACATAAGGGAACCCACAGTAAAGGACGAGGAGAGGAATGAGCTAGAAAGTCTCATTGATGGGCTATGATATTATTTCAAGTTTAAACATAATCGTAACATTGTCTAAAAAAACCAAAGGTTTTGTCCATACACAAAAAATAAGTTTTGTGGATCTATAGTGTCTGATATACACCTGTTTCTAACCCGGAGTGTTTGAAAAGGCTTAAGGATTTAGCCATATTTCATTCCCTGGAAGACGTGGTGAAATGTCCTGTATTACTGAGAACTGGAAATTTCTGAAAGCACATGTCAAAACAAATGATAAGTGCACAGCAGGGGAGACAGAAGGACCAAATAATGACAGAAATGTGTCATGGCACCGAAGACAAATATTACACATTTAAGTTCATTTCAGCATCTCATCTCATTTCAGTTCAGCACACGCAAAAGTAAATTTACTTAAATTCATTTTCAATGACTTGCATAAAGTTTCAAGAATTAGTAATGTGTTGTGGAAATCTTACATGCACTTTTTAAGTTGATACTGAAGGGTCACAGTTTGTAGCAAAAGAGTAAGCAAAAGTGACGCTATTTACATTGGTGGCACATCTTTTTCATCGTTTTCTATTTCTTTTTTTTATTGAAAATAAACAACAAACTAAAATTAAATTGGCACAAAGCCCAGAAAGGGTCATCTCTCCCTCTTTCTCTCTCTCTCTCTCTCTCTCTCATCATAGTCACACACACATAAGCATCTTAATTTAATTAAAAGCCTTTCCTACCTATGTTTTAAATAAATGAGGTGATGCCCTGGTAGAACAAATGGGACTGGAATAGCTTTCCATCTCTGCTCTGTGTGATGTTAGAACAGATGCCAGCCTTTTGTGGCTACTACTGTTGATTCTGCTCCTGTGTGCATTAGCCTTAGCAAAATAGCAGCCATGGATAAAAAGAGAACAACAGCCTGCATGAAAGGAACCTGTGGGTTTACTGCATGGCTGGATGTACTTAACATTTAAACGGTTCACAACAAAACTACTGGAAAAGTGCAGAATTATAAATAATGATACAACTGGTCAGAATAAAAATACAAAACAGATGAGGTGCTGAGCTATGAGAAGCTGCAGCCATATTAAAGTGGAGTCTTTGTTTTCAGCAGGACTGGGGCAGATTGTTCAGGGGGTTTAGTCTGAGACCCTCAGAGTCTTCACTCAAGAGCTACAGACCACAGTAGTGACTGACACTCGATACACAAAGCCCTGCATTGTGGTCTGAACCAGTGCCTCTAACTTACCACATACCAGGTGTGTGATATAACAAGAGCCGTTTCTGCACATTATCAAAAATAAGTGGACGTTTAGAGTTAAACGTTTGTTACAGGCTCCAGTTGGGAAAGTTGTACATACCCAGTCTGAATATTCCTGATTTGAAAGACAAGATAGTCTAAATATCTCATAAAGTACTGCAGTAACTGCTGTCAGATTTTAGGAAGAGGGCTAAATTTGTGATTTAATTTTATATACGTAAATTGAAGGACAAGAATAACCAAATTATATGACTTGAATCTAAAGAGTGGTATGTTCTAAAAAGCATGAAATGAAACAAGGCAGATCTCAAAGTAATTTTATAAGCAAATATGCAAGTTTGAATTGTGCATCCATTGTCTGGCAACATCTCAATTTTCAGCATAGTGGAAAAAAATCAAGAAAACATTTAAATAAACATAAAATTTCCGACCTGACTGATTTTTTTTTTTTTTTTCAGATTACCAGACTTCTTTAGGGAATTAAATGCATTTAATGGAGTCCAAGTAGAATAGTGGAATTCCACCAACAGGAATTCTATTGTTATGGAATTTTCCATTAGCGATACTCCTCCCATAGGAACAACACGAAGAGCAACTTGACTGAGAAAAAGTACATAGATACGTCTCTGCTTTGACAAGTTTAAGGCATGGATAAGATTCGTTTCACCTTGTCATTTTAAACTGTCCTGACCAAAGTACATGAAATGTTTCTGAAGTGGCGTTGCATCAGCAAGTCGGCGCAAACAAGGTGAGCTGACTATGGATTTAGGTCTACCTAACTCCTACTAATGTTTCTTTTTTTTTTATCTCTATTTGAACAATCTCGGACTATATTGCTTTTGTGTAGCCTCAAGCTATTTACAAAGGGGAGAGTGAAGGAGTGTCAGGATTGGCAGTACGCTGCCTAAATACAGGGCGGGAGCAGGCACAATATAGAAGGCTGTCCGCCACTCGCCCCTGCCTAGAATACACCCTGTGGGCAGAGCAGAAGGCCTCCGGCACATGTTCTGTGGCCAGCTAGATTAAAGCTTTTTTTTTTTTTTTTTTTTTCACAGCATTGACAAGGGCTTTTTTGGGCTCTCTCGCCCAAGAAGGTCCACAGATTCTGTTATCTTTCCTCTTCCTACTTGTCTCTCTTCCGCAATGAGTCACAGCTTCACCGCCCAGCTGTAGTCATGAGGAACTTAGCAACTTTTAGAAACAAAAGCCTGCACAGGCTAGGCTGATGAGATTATTGTGGGTGGCAGGCCTCTGCAACAACTTGGAGGACACGACTGTAATTTACTTTGTGGCATAGAGAGCTGCATGCTGAAGTCGTTTTGGGGAGGGACCAGCAGCCTGCTTCAGTATCTCCAGCTCTTCTCATGGCATGTCCTTTGCTACTGCCGTGTGTCAGACTGATCAGTAAAAATTTAATGACACTATAAAATAATAAAACTGCCATTAATTTATCACAGCACTTGATGCGTGGGCAGTAAAGAACCATTAGTTCACTGAATATTTTCCAACCCTAAAACAAAACCCCGGTGCTATGCAGATAATTTATAGCCCCTAATTTCAACTATATTTCTAACACACACAGATAAATTAACAAACTTATAACCTATAAGTATATTAAACTCAGTATATAAAATGTTATGAAAATTTGTAGTACCATATTGAGCAGATAGTTTGATGTTAATTAGCATAGCAAGAGAGCAATACTTGCAATTAGAGTATTATATTGAAATATGCTAAATGCTTTCTTGAGTGTGTGTGTGTGTGTGTGTTCATATATATATATATATATATATATATATATATATATATATATATATATATAATATATATATATATATATATATATATATATAATGTGTATATATATATATATATATATATATATATATAATGTGTATATATATATATGTGTATATATATAAATATAAAAATTTTCATGGATAAAGGTAAAAAAAGAAACATATTTTTCATGTGAACCAAGTAAAGCAACTTTAAAGGATGTCTGAGCAAGAGTTTTATTTAATGTCACACCAGTGTGTCTAATTTCTTGATTTTAACTGATCATATATGACTTAGTGTTGTGAAGAAAGAAGTTCAACACTATGCTAGTTATTAATGAAACTCATGATGGATGGTCCCTGTTTTCCCTCCTTCTCAGCCCAACATGATGCTTAATGATCATGAGTTTATAAAAAGACTTGATTGATCAAGAGGGGCCACCGTAGCGCAGAAGAGGGATGAGAGGACTACTTTATTACAGACATACAGCATCGATGAATGCTGTGTCTTCGCAGAAGACTGTCCAAGAAGCATCTGAAGCAGCACCATCCAGCTAATCGCACTTCAGTCACTTTGTCATCAGGCTGCTAGCTTCTTTCATTAAGAGCAATAATGTGGCTGGGTGATGGATTCGACTGTGTGTGTGTGTGTGTGTGCATGTCCGTGCGTGTGTTGCTTTACACAGAACGTGACACAGTGAAAGGCACTGTACTCCATCTTCTCTTTACAAAGTGTCCTCTAGCCCAGCAGGGACCACTGCATATGTCATAATTAGAAAACACTTATGGAAGCAAAGGGCCGTCAGATAGACAGGCTCTAATCACAGGCCATAAGCAGGTAGTGGTTAATTGTATATCAAAATCACTCAGCTGGTCATAAATAATGAGTGCGCCTTCAAGTATGATGGTAAATTGCAGTGCTTTTTCTGCCTCTCTTCTGGTCCTTTCTTTTGAGGAATAGTTCTTGAATAAATAAAAGCTTGAGGAAAATCAAAATACTGTGAAAGGCCTCAAATGGACTTGAACTGTGTTCATCCTTCATCTTGTCATATTTTTTTTTTAACTCTGAAGAAAAAAAATAAGTTTCACAACAGAGAGAGAAGATATCCTCTTTGTTACAGAATCACAGGTTTTCTTCTGATTATTCTTGTCAGAAAGGTCGTGTTTTACAAGGAAATCCCAACTTTAACATTTGAATTCACAAAAATGAGGTCTTCTTAATGTTTCATTACCTCTTATCTGTGACAACAAAAAATAATAATAATTAAGAGGAAACCCCCTACAATGTATAACAAAGGAAGCATTTAAAGATTAATACATGGGCTGGTGTGAGTGTGTGTGGCTGGGGAGCTGTTAGTATTGTATGGGGAACTGTACCTGGGTGTCTTTTCAAACTGCATGTGATAGGCTTATTTATAAAGAACAGAGGCAGAGGTCAGTGCAGACAGTACATCTTTGGCAGAGATTGAACGCACACCCTGGGAGTAAACAAATGCCTTTTTCTGAATGGTGGCAACATGCCTGCTTTTAGTGTCATCTGGGTAAAACCAAAGGGGGGGCTGGATTATTTGTATCATGCAGAGTCAAAGTGTCCATCTCCTAGTTGAGTCTTTGGAGAGGAAGACAACCCTTTGCTAATGCCCTGTGTATTCACTAAGGAAGTAGGTCATTCAACAATGGAGCCAGCAGCAGTCGGCACTCTCCCCTTGCATAATACATTAAGTGTAATGTGCAGCAACTATTCAGAGGCCCCCCGAAAGCTGTTATTTTATTCTGTAAATGCACACGGACATGACATTTAATATTGTTACCGAGTGCTGAATGACAGGGTTTCATTGTGCGTCAAATACAACATGATGCCAAGTTTAATCTGAGCACAAAGCGACATGACAAACGGGAAAACACGGTGTGTTCTCCAAAGCATGAACTCTGAATAAATGATGGGTGCTGAGCTCTGGGCACTGTAGACTGGAAAGGAGGATGTAAGGAGAAGATTACAGAGGAAAATCTGAGCACTGCAAAGAGGGCCACGGCCCCATTGTATGCCTGGGATCACAAAGTATCTTTCTGTAATTCTATTTACGGCACCCCTGGCCCTCACTGTCTCTCTGCCTCCTGTGATCCATTATATCTGCTGTTGAATAGAGAGATGAGGAAAAAGCTACATCTAGCTAATGTCAAAAGAGCAGCCCTTCAAAACAACCTGCTTTTTTCAAATACACTTCGGGTTTTTTTTTTTTTTTTTTTAGTTTTTATTCCCTTCTTGAATTTTCTGATTCCTGTTAGGGTTATCTGCACAACTATCCTATATTGTAAAAATGTGAATGCAGGCTTGTTTGTTTACCTGACTGTTTATGTCTTTCTGTAGGAGAGGGCACATTTTGACAGCATTGGGCACCACCTTGGCAAACTGGGAGAAGAAGGAAAACTCGGCCACAGAGTTATCGACCTCACCAGACCAGAGGATCTAGATGGTAAAGCAGTTTGGATTCATTCTTTCTTTCAAACTACACATAATTTCAAGACTTCTCATTGAATTTGATGTATCCTCTTTAATAATCCAGTTTTACCACTCCTTTTGGAGAATTCTGTGCCAAAGTGTTCGAACAAAATGAATCCTGTACTTTGTGATTGAAAAAAAAGTACTAATCCATTACTCAGTGAGCCAAGTTGTTTGAGTATTAGATCCAGGTATGACTGTGTGCAGAGACATGTAGGTGTGTGCAAGAGAAACGTGGGGGTTGAGGTGAATGCCGTTTGAAATGAGCCATGGCTCCAAGGTTTTCACAGGTAGGTGAGCAGAGGACAAGGGGGCCTGAGGACAAAGCTGGCTTTTTTCCAAGCTCCGCTCCTGTTGCTGTTGTGCTTGTTTTAGGTACCAGGCACAGCGGTGTAAATTCTGATTACACCAATGTGACAAAGCGTCATCTGCTTTTGTGGTGTTGGCTTCTAACACAGGAGCAAAGAGGACTTCAGTGCACCAATGTTTGTCAGACCTAAATATTTGTGGCAGTTTCCATGGCACTTCGGAGCCACAGAAAAGAGCAATATAGTTCTGACTCATCTTTGATCCCTCAAAGAGTCAGAGGAATAAATATTTCTCAGGACAATGTCACTCATCAGGATTTTGAAGTGGCATTTTTGACAACTACTAGTCTATGAAAGTGGCATTTTTAGACCTCATGACTGGTTCACAAATTTAGACAAGAAACCTTTCCCATAATATGTTTGTTTACCAACTCCAAAGCATGTGTAGTTTCACATCACACCCAATCCTGAGGATGAGAATTAGAGGTGCATTTAGTGAATGCATTTACATGTTTCCCATGTGAGCAGCAGAGGATCCCATCCCACCCGTCTGACTCCTCAGACGGCTGTGACTCCAGCACTCTTTCTCCCAGTGGGAACTCTCCTTCTGTGGCTACTGTGGAATCAGGAAAGAAACAAAGTGCACACCAGAGTGGTTGTGCCCTTTTAAGTCCTGCTTAGGGCCGAGGGAAAGGCTAGCACCAGCCGCCTTACATCAGTGTTCCCAGTGGGCTATGGATTAGGAGCAGGCAGAGGTCAAAAGAGCGGGCAGGTCCTCCTCCCAGAAGTGGGCGGGGGGGCTGGGAGACAGGGCAGCACACATAAGTCAAGACACAATCTTTGCATTTCTTCTTTTACAAAACAAATATATCAGTCTTTCTCGGTAACTATCACCAAATAAAAATTGTTGGATTGTAAGATGTGAGCTACAAAATGTTTACTCTTCTCAGAGCATGTTTACTTTTTCAATCCTTGTGAGGATCTTCTCTTCCTTGAACCATCGGAGGCTGGGCTCCTTGGTATTCCTTGTCATGAAGACACAAACAGCATGTAGTTTATTTATGCTTGTTTTAATATCAGAAAGATCACAAGCATCTGACCTTTAAAAATCAAAATATATCAGTGTTACAACCAAGCTTTTTTTTTTTCTGTCCAAATATTCTTTCTTCTAAGTAATATTTATTTACCCCAAAACAGAAGTATATGCCCTAAAAATGTCTGATTAAAAATGTGCCTTCTGAACCATATCTACATGTTTTTAGTCCCGTTCTGTACTCAGGCATCTAAAATTTGTAACGCAATTAGTTTTTGGGAGCATTTTATCACGGATGTAGGGAAATTGCTTTTGAAGCTCCTATATACTTTTCCCCCAGTAGATCAGAGCACACTGCATATAGTTTGGTGTTTCCTGAAAAGGAAAATTACTGGGTGTACCTCCCAAGTCATACACAGGGTGTGAAAGCCCCTCGGTGTATAACAGCTTTCCCTTCAGAATAGAGCAGCCACATTAAGCAGGCATAGTGTACAATCAGCGTCTGTTATCGTAGTAGTTCACAGAAAGCTTTAGGTTGCTTGAGCTAATATTTGCACAGCATGCAGCAGCCAAAGTCCAAATTACTTGGACTGGGGAAAAAAACTGTGGAGGAATAAGGAATTGATGGTATTTCCATCATTTTATGAAGTTGTCAGCAATACCTGTGTTTTAACTTTTAATTTATAAGGTCTTCTGTTAAGCTCCTATAAAACTAAATATAACAAAAGCCAGAGTGACTCAGACCCTTATTCATTATAATGTAGGGGTATTAAGCAGTCATGCAGTTGTGGCTGGTTAAATTTCCTAAACATATACCATTACAGATGGTTTAAATGGTAAATATGCTGTACAAAAATGTGGGAAGGCAGAAAAAGGAATTAATATAAATGCCAAATCAGATCATATCTACACCCCGGTCAGGAATTGCCTCTAAAAAGTTCCTTGGAATAGAAACATCAAGAACATCAGAAGTTTTGACAGATGATTTTTTTTTTTCACAACAGCTCAAAGCTGTTTCATTTTTTTTCTATCTCTCGCTCTCTCTCTTTTTTCTTTTTTTTTTTTTTTGGTTTTGTTTTGTTTGTTAATCCACCGTGAGGCCTTAGGGATCAAATTAAGGCTTTCATTACAGATGACTTTCCTTTAAAGAAATCTTTTAAAAAAAGGAGAATCAGGAAAAAAAAACAGTCAAAAATTTCTACTGAAAAGGATGTTTACTAAGAAATTTTTTTTGAGATTGGCAAAATTTAAATTGACCCCTAATGTTGAAAAAAGAAAATGTTTGCATTGTTTATGTCTGTGTACTCGCTTGCTTTGCTGCCAACAAAGCTGACAAGTTGTAAAAGATGAGCTTTCACTGTTCTACAAAATGCATAAGTATGTTAGTGAAAAGACAAAAGTAAAATCCGCAGTCTGCAAGCTAGAACAAGTTGGCCATTTGTTCCCAGGTTTTCAAATGCAGGCACCTATACATGAACACACCATGTTTAGTAACTTACATAATCCAAACCAGAAAACAAAAACAAACAAGCAAAAAAGACAGACATGATATAATGGGCCTCTATGTATCAATTGTAATTTGTAATGGTTTAATTAGCCCTCCGTGAGCTCTGGCTACAGCCGGGCCACTGAGCGCTGTGCTCTGTCCGTCCATACCCATTAATCTTGCCTGATCCTGCTCTGAGGGAGAGGCTCTATTGTCAGCAGTAAATGCCTTCAGTCAAAGGTGTTAGATTTGATCCCAACAGGGAGGGCTTGGCAGGTTTGTGTAATTGTTGCCTGCTCACTGAGGCTCATCCTTTCGAACGGATTCCTGTGAGACAGAATGTGTCTGACGACAGAACAAAGATGAGTAAGGAGGACAAAAAGGAGGAGAGGGGGCAGCTGGGCCAGTGCTACCCTCTGGCTTGGTACACGGTCGAGTCTGAGCCTGCAGCTCACAGGTGCGATTTGCTTTGGGGCC
Organism: Telmatherina bonti; assembly: GCF_933228915.1. Taxonomy (NCBI): domain Eukaryota; kingdom Metazoa; phylum Chordata; class Actinopteri; order Atheriniformes; family Telmatherinidae; genus Telmatherina; species Telmatherina bonti. The sequence goes on along the minus strand of NC_136619.1, from coordinate 26,824,300 downwards.
TCACTACATTCTCTCTCTAATTCCCTCCCTTTCTTCTGCTTCCGCGTTTTTCGCTTTCTCTTTCTCTTTTCATTTTTTACTCTCCCACCACACACATGCACGCAATCTATCTTTCCCACTGTAATTCATGCTCCTCATCTGCAGTGTTTCCAGGAGAGACAAATTAAAAGGGGATTCTCATATCGCTCTGTCACACTTGAGCTGCGGGCCTCATGAATCACAATAAATTCTATTAAGCAGCACTCCTTCTGTTTCTCCCCCTCCCCAGCTACAACCCTGGGGGCCTGGCCCTGTCACTACTAAACATCTGTGTTTATTTACACAATCACACACCTAACTAACTGATTCCTAAATGTCCTGCCCCTCCTGGAAGAAAATAGTTAATGCTCATTTGTAAAATGTCAGAGCAGTGTCATAATTTTCAGTGAAAATGGAAACAATATTGCAGTAAATTGCAAGTTGCAGTTTTTGGCAATTTGCCGTGCTAATGCACAGGATGCTTTTGATTAAGTTATGTATTATGGGGCTGATTGAGAGAGCAAATTTTTCCACATACAAAGCCTCGCCTGGTCTTACAGAAATCCCTTCTCTTAAATGTCTATTTTCAATGTTCATTCTCTAATCAGAGGGATTACCATAAAGACAAACCATTACTTCAGTTTAAATGGTTCTGCATGAGTTAGCCAACTGGTTTCCCAAGGGCAGGTTTAGGTCTTAGCCAGCTTAATGCTTTCATTATTTTCCTTATAAAACCAAGACCACCACATCTGCTTCAGTCAGACTTAAAGTGATGTAATATTTTTCTTGTTCAAGTCTAAAGCTCTCTGTAGTATCTAGCAGGCAGACAGGCACTTTTCTGTGAGCGCAACCATGTGTAGCAAGAAGCCATGGCTCATCTGGATTCCCTCCAGTGAACCCAGTCACGTGGCTGGTTTCCTGGCTAACTATGGATGTGGCACTCAGTGATGGCAGGCAGTTGTTTTGCCCCCCTCCCCATAATAAGATCACCTCTGCCTGTATGCATGCACACCAGTATATAAATTGCTGAATCAGTGTCAGTGATAGAGTAATGGCACGGGAGGCATCGTAAATTACAGCAAGCGATCCTGGGGTGCAGACACTGGCTGTCGTGTCTGAGTGAGCGCTGCGCTCCTGAGCTAATGAATACCTTCATCTGGCCTCGGCAGTCAGCAGATTGCCCTGCGTTGATGGATACTGTCAGCCCTCCGCGACACCACATTTCATTGCACAATAAACATGGTTGTCAAAACCAAACAAAGTGAAATCAATTCATCCTGTACAGTGAGTGCATGCTAAATGAAATTAACGTACTGTGGGGTTTGGTGGCAGCAAAGGTAGTGTATTATTTCTGAATTCATGATGGCTTTAGGGCCTTTAGCATTCCAGGAGGCAAAAGCAAACAAAGACAGACTCGGTGCTCACTGTGTTTAAGAGGATCAGTTAAATTTTTCTGATTTAGTGCATGTGGTATGTGTGTAAATATTTATATATATATATATATATATATATATATATATATATATATATATATATATATATATAAGTAAATTCTAGTTTTGGAGCATATTATTTAAATGTTTATGTACTGCAAGTAAAGAATCCTTTGCAGACGTTTAAAAGGTTAAGCTTTCTCTGTGGGCATCTCTGTACGCGTATCTAATGCACATGAGAAATAGTGTTTTCAGTCAAAAAATATAATAATGAAAATAAAAAAACATGAAAATTAATTACAGGAATTAAAGCACTTTCAGAAGAAAGAGCTTTGTTTTAGTTTTAATCTGATCACAACAGAGTATATTGTACCCAGAATTTAAGTATATGTATTTTATACATGCATATTTTATATCTTTTCTTCTTAAGTGTATTTTACAAAGTCAAAAAAACTTACACCAACACACACCTGCAGTTGTATGAGCTCTTCATTCTTACTGAAATGAAAAAACAACAACCAAACCTTTGTTCATAGCAGCCCCATGATGTGATGATACGTTGATCACTGGCCTCGCAGTTAAAGGCAGGGATCATTGCTGTGGCCTTTTGGCTGTTAGACACATGCAGGCGAAAACAAACTGTGATCATAAGAAACTTGTCCCAAGTAGGCAGCTGTATCATTGAAACTCAGTGCCCATGACTGATTTATTAAAGATACTATTTGTCTCTTATAATATTTGAACAAATGCGTAGTATTAGAAAACACTCAGTATGTAAAGCTGAAAATGGTGGAGTAACGTCTTCAGTGATTAGCAGTTTATTTGGATTTGGAATTAATCTCCCAGCACAGCCCTCCATTACTCATTAAGTTTGATTTTGTTTATCAACTGAAGTAATAATAGAAATCAAACCCCAGGTAACGTGTGCCAAGGCTGCTACTGCAATGGTCTAATGAGAAGGCTTCACATGTGGATGATGAAATATGCATGAGTCATCCCAAGCTTTCTTTTCCAGATTTGAGATCATTAAAGATGTATCGTAGCATATGGAAGGCTTTTTTTTTGTCTTATTTTTCAAGCCCTGTTTATCAACATGTTTTTGTTTGTTTAAATATTCATACTGCTTTTATTTAATTCTTTCACATCTTACATATAAAAGAAAGCAAATGCGCATGCAAACAGAAATCATTATCAGTCTGATGTACAGTTTAATACTGAGAGAAACTCTCTTATGCTGATTGTGAATGCCCTGATTGAGAAACAGCACTTTGCAGAATCGGCACACTCTCTCCCAGCTAATATGTGCTCGGTTTGTTTGTGTGTGTATGTGTGTGTGTTTATGCTTGGATGGGAGAGTAAAAAATATTTAATTTGCTCATACTTTGGGAAAAAAAAGGCTTTATTAACAGTTTGAGTTTTTCAATTTTAAGGCCGCTTCAAGTTTATTATTTATTATTTATGCTGGCACTTTTTTATGGGCAGTGTGAATGTTAAACTGAAATGTGCTTGAGAAACATGCATATTTTAAGATTAAATGTGTGTTTGTCTTCAAAATCAAAAGAGGTCTTCCTTCTTTAGATTTGGATAGACCTGACACAAATTCTAAGAGTAGAGCTCAGCCATGCATTTGGTTTTATTGATTTATGAAACAAAAAATTTGACTCCTTTTGGAGACTCTGTTTTCACTGCATTCATCTGAAACAATGTTCATGATGATGATGGCAGTAATGACAGTGAATGAAGGAGAGTTTAAACTTGGCTCGTCATTTAATCAATGTCTTGCCTCGCTCTCTCTTGTCGTTCCTACTCTGGCTATTCCAGGGTCCAAGGAAGTCAATGGCTCTGCAGATAAACCCCAACCCTATTATTGTTGGCCAACAGGAGGCACTGGATCTACTGAGGCACGAGTCTTCAGGGAGTCCCGAGGACGCAACAGCAACGAGCCCCACATTAAAAGGCCGATGAATGCTTTTATGGTTTGGGCCAAAGACGAGCGGCGCAAGATTCTCCAGGCTTTCCCTGACATGCACAACTCCAACATCAGCAAGATTTTGGGTAAGGCCCTCAAAGTATCCAACAAAATCATTGCAATTAAACCAAAAGTAATAGAACTATTCTGTTTTAGCTAATTACAGAGGTCATCTGTAAACTGGTGAATGTCAAATTTTTGACAAACATTTTTTTCCTGGATTCATGTAGTAACATTTTTTTGTGTTGGCTGAACCAAAAAAAAACACTAATAAACACCCAGTGCATTTTATTGCTACAAGCGCTGCTTCCTGCATGACATATTGAAGAGATGGACCAAAACAATTGGGTTTATATGAACTTAAAGAGAGCACCTGCCATGAAATTCACCTGATCAACCTACTCATGTGTCACAGACTTACCAAGCATTTTTATGTCTGTACATTTATGAGGCTTAATTTCTTGATATTTTATGATATTTAAATATCATAAAGAAACTGTAGGAGGGGAGGTAAGCTGTTGCATAGGCTACTGTGCATCAGTTCATCTCAGCCTACAGATGGATTTATAGCCCATCACTACCATAAGTGTTTGTCATGAAAAATGACAGAGACTAAATGGGTCTTGTCCCCCCAGCACTGGAGTCCATACATCAGAGGTGTTAAAAGTGCTGTCATCCATGCCAGTGTAGTGCACTTCATGGAGCTATTGTATTTACTACAAGTTTGACAGTAAGGAACATGCTAGTTTCTCCTCCAAGAAAATCTGCAACGGCACAGCCACCAAGATACTAATATTGATTGAACAACACGATTATGCTCAATTTTACTGTCATTTTACTATATTAAAATAATGCAATAAGATGACCGAACTTTGAATCTTCTTGATTTGCAATGTATTGTTCTATTATGTTAATATATGATAATATATTCTCAGAAAACTGTCTATAGATTCTCCTCCTTTCTCATCATTATTCAGTGAAACAGCTTTTTTTAAATATTGAAGTTTCAATCACCTTTTTCATGTAGGTTCTCGGTGGAAGGCTATGTCTAATCAAGATAAGCAACCATACTACGAAGAACAGGCTCGCTTGAGTAAACTTCATTTAGAGAAGTACCCAAACTACAAGTACAAGCCACGGCCTAAGAGAACCTGCATTATCGATGGAAAAAAACTCCGTATTGGAGAGTACAAGCAGATGATGCGTTCAAGACGACAAGAGATGAGGCAGTTCTTCACTGTGGGGTATGTACTCAGTCACAAATACTGCAGTCTAACGGCGGCAGTTCCCAGACATGATTTAGCATAATGCCCACCTGCCTACACATTTATATAATGTAAGCACCATTTTCAAAGTGAGTGCTGAGTAAACCTCCAGTGTATTGGGTCCAAGACAAGGGCTTGACAACCACTTTAAAATCAAGTGTTTTTCAATAGCTGTGATTTAATAATTTTGCACAATAGCTGTCTTCAAATGGAGCGTGGAGTGCAGACATTATTACAGGATATAAGTTTTAAATGTACCCTTATAGAAGCCTGGAGGGCAGCAGTCTGAAGCTGAACACTTTAATTTACAGTGTGTGGTTCGCACTTCTCCAGGTGTTCCCATGTCACTCATAAGCTTCAGTGGCTGGAGTATCAATCACGCTGTGCAACAGCAGACTAGAGTAGCACTAACCACTCATTGGTTTTATGTCACCAATAAACTGGGTAGTGTTTCTGAACAGCTCAAAACGGGAGCTGTCAGGAGAACCTGTCTTCTCCCAAATCATTTTCACAGAACTGCTTTGCTTGAGAAACATATAGAGACAAACCTCAGCAACTCAAGCAGCATTTTCTTTTCTCCCCATTCAGATCTTCTTCACTTTAAGGTCAAATTTGCATAAATAAATCTGTCATTAGAAAAGATTGTGAATAATTGTAACTTTATTTTCTTCCTTGTCTTTTCCAGGCAACCACCACAGATTCCTATAACCACCAGCGCCAGTATGGTCTATCCTGGGGCCATCACCATGGCGACCACCACACCCTCACCTCAGATGACATCGGAGTGCTCAAGTGCCTCAGTGAGTCCTGAGCCATCCATCCCTGTCATTCAGAGTACCTACAACATGAAGCTAGAGCCCAACCCCATATCAAACAACAACGAGCCAGTCAATGGGGAGGATGAAATGGACATGTACGAAGATTTTGAGGATGAGCCCAAATCAGACTATAGTAGTGAAAATGACACACAAGAGACAGTCAATGCCAACTGAGATCTCTTAAAGCGAAGAGGCCAGTGCAGACACAACACTTAAACAGGAGGATGCCCACAGGGCTGGTCGGATCCAAGGGAAGGAAAGAGCAAAAGAAAACTGAAACCGTACCGCAAAGGTTTGAAAATATTAAAAGAAAAGAAAAACAATTATGAAGAAGTCAGCATGCAGGCTTCGTCAGAAACAAAAGCTATTTGGTCTTAAGTGTTTTTCAAGTGTGTGAAGCAGTTTGGTTGTGATAATTTATACATGTTTGGTTTTTTTTTTGGTTTTTTTTTGTTTGTTTGTTTTCAGTCTCATCGTTTATTTTTTCATTGAGATCATGGACATTTACACAATTAGTTTATTACCTAAAACATGACAGAACTTGAAGCTAAACATTTGATACAAACCTATAAATCTTATAGTCATTTACCTTGTTTTCCTCTTCAATCTGATGATTTTGCTACATGATGTAACTGTTCAAGATGAGGATAATATTCTCACTCAGGTATAGTGTGCCAGCCAACAGCTTTTGAATGTTTTTAATCCAGAGAAAAATTAACATTACAAAATATCTCAAATTTAACATGGACAAATTCCATTTTAGTACAGAAGGTACTCAAATTATTATTATTATTATTATTATTATTAATAATAATAATAATAATAATAATAATAATAATAATAATAATACTTAAAAACTCCATATTTTAGTGCGGAAGTGCCAAACATTTCAAGTCGTTTTCTAAAACCTGTAAAGTCTGTTGAGAGAGGCTTTGTAAGTCTTAGACAATCTCTTCATCTCTTAATGCAGCTTCATTATCCAGTCTTTCTTTAATTTACCCTCACAGAATAAACAAATGAAACTCAGGAACTCGGAGGAAGGAGGTTATGACATGTTACATCTGGGGATAGAAGGTTGTTTTGCTAGCTGTATCCCAGGCAGGACAATGCAGTGATCATCAGTGACATGGGCCAGCGTTTTCATTTCCTCATTTCCCAGTCCAAAAAGTGCACTGTGGCATCCTTCGCTCATTTCCAGCTCTGCAACCCAGTTTGACTCACCACAATCTTAATCAGGGTGATTGTAATCAGGCCAGAATGCTAAAGGGCTGAAGGCCTCCAATCTGTGGGATTGGAACAGCAGCGGAAGGCAGCTTTGGGAGCATTACAATCTCAAATTGATGTTGTACAATGTGTAGCTGTAAGACCGCAGGACATTCAGTTAAACATTTTAGCCCCATTTGGATGACATGTTTAAAGTCTTAGGTCTTAAACTGTAATTTTTTTAGACATTGTAAATCTTAAACTGACACTAAGAAGTCTTAAAGAACAGCATGGCCATTGGGTTGAAGCAGTGATTACTGAAGTCATCTCTGAAACGACTGACATTTTGCCAACACATCTGCAAACAAAGAGAGGAAGGTAAAATCATGACTGCTTACCTCATTGTGAACATGTGATAAAAGCAACTTATAATACAAAGCTCTTAATTTGTGCACTTGTGAAATTCTGTCATATTTGGGCCTCATTTGGCTGTTTCTTGTCATTTAATCAGCTTGTGAAATGTTACTTATTACTACTAGACTACTAGAATAAAAAAAAGACTAAATGCAGTAAAACAGGAACAGGCAACAGAAATTGTCTTATTTAATTGTGGTGACCTTCTGGAGACTGCAGGTAGAAAAGAAAAAAAAAACTTTAGCGGTCAAGGTCTTGATGTTGAGACTCAGATCCTCTACGGGGCAGAAGGTCTAAGTGGCTCTCCTCCCTGCCATGCTCTGCTCTGACCCCAGCCTGTGGCAACCTCAGCACCCAGGGGGCGCCATCTGGCTCAGAGAGGGTGGAAGCAGCAAGGAAGGGTGGAAAACAATAAAAATGGGGTGTGTGTCCCTCATTGTGCTCTCCATCAAAGTGCTAGAAGTAAGGCCTCAACAGGGCTTCCACCCTGGCCCAATCACCAGGCACTGGCGAGCAGATGGAACAAGTACATCAAGCTGTGGGGGATTATTAAAATGACTGACGACTGGGTATCATCTGAAATGCAGCATTATTAATGCATGAGTCCAGCTATTCCCCTCCCTTGCCCTTGAACCTGTCCATTTCAGAGAGAGAGCAGAGCTTTTTGAAGGACCTGAGCTGGTCACTGGCTTTACCTGGTCGAAATCCATGCTGCTGGTCACTGCATTTTTCTCCTGGCTCTAACTGGTACAGATGGTTTTTTTTCCTGTTCTTTAGCACGCTGTAATTATGTTGTCAGAATCTATTCAGTGCTCATTTGTGTTGCTTCAACTTTTGGAAACACTTATACATAATTCATGTACATTTTTTTTAATCACCTCATTGATAATTCCTTTTGTATTATTTTTCATTGTATGTTTTCTACATTGTTCTCATTTTGAGGTACAAAACCATTTAAAGATGCTCTTTTTGAACAAACTTAATCGGGTTTCGCTCCAGGTCAACCTTTTCGGTATTTTCAAACTGTTTGCTGGTGGTTAGATTGATTTGTATGTGATTGTAAATAATTTCATGACCCCGCCACACTGCATTTGTGGGCTGTTGGTTAAAAAAAAAACAAAAAAAACAGAACTTTTTGTGGAACTGAAACTTGACTGTGCATATATAACAAGAACACACACTAAAAAGAAAAAAAAGAAAGAAAAAACGGACAACGTGAACTCAAAAAGAGACAATGTTTCAGAAGTGTTATAAGCACTGGATATAAATTGTATTTTTTATCAATTCTGATAATGTGAAGCTGTTTGACGAAAAACACCATGAACGAACAAAATCCCCCAGCTGGACTCAAGTTGGTTTGCTGTCACAGTTACCTGGTTCAAGTCCTTTATGTTTTTGTTTGTCTACTTATTTTGTGTATTTATGCAAAGTCATGTGCGATGAATGAACACTTTGTTTAAGCTTCAGGGCTGCCTTGGGAAGAGACTCAGCACAAGAAAGTGAGCAGAACATTCAACAGCAGGCTCATAGAGCCGTGAAACACCAGACACATGTACATTGTACATTGTATTTCAAAACTGTAGAGTATCAACATATTGTATTTATTATTAGCCACTGCCGGCTCTAAAATTGTCAGTTGAAAGAAAAAGAAGAAAAAAAAGACACGGACAATCAGATAAATAGAAAAAAAAATGCTGAATTGGAACTTAATAAATGCTTATCAGTGAATTCACCATCTCATTTAGATTTTATTGTAAATATAACATAGTATATATTTTTGTTTATTAGTTAATTATAAGTTATGTATTTGGCTGTTCTATTTTAGTTTATCTTTATGTCCTTTGTATTTGACAAGTCACTGTACCCCATGTAGATGCTGAATTTTTCTGCTTGGAAGAGCATGATTTTGGTCCTGAGACAGAGAAGCAACTTGCTTTCTTATGTTAAATATTCAGTGCATTGAAGAAATTATTCTCATTACACTCATTAACAAGCAAGGTACTAATTAAAACAAGCACTTGATGGGAGAGAATTATTCAATCATTTGTTTCCAACCATGATACAATCTAAACAGTATGCTGTATCCTCACTTGTGTTTAGTGTTTATTCGAGCGCTCACAGTATGTGGCAATTTGTTCATGAGGAGCTGAGATCATCTGAAAATATCTGCATGCATTTGGCTTGCATTGACATTATAGCTACTAAAGGTGTTTTGTTTTTTTTTGTTTTTTTTTTTGTTTTTTTTTTGTTTTACAAATGACTGTTTAAAACATTTTTTTTTTTTATGTGGGAGTCTGCAAGTATTTATTTCGTTTAATGTGGCAATATGCACAGACATTGTGCATTCTCTTTGTTCACTCTCACTTTGCCATCTTTTTATATATTGCAGCCAATTTTTACTGAACATGTGTACAACCATCAGCCGTCTGCAAATGTAACTCTCACAAAATGTTCCTCTTTTTCACCTGTAAGTCCTGCAGATGGTTTGAATGAACTGAAGACAAAAGCTTCAATGCTGTGTTAACTTTACTGTTTTGTTTTTCTGTCTGAACTTTGTGATGTATATGATGGGAATGTTCTCTGTTAATTTAATCAGCACAATTCACTGACATGCTGGACTGACATGCTAGCTGCTGTTCAGAAGTGTAAAATTTGTTGTTCAGGGCAACATGTTTTGTTGCCTTTGGTACTCTGCTTTTTAGAGTTGTCTTTTCAAGCAACACTGTGTGGGGCTCTTCTATCACTGGAGCCACTGTTTTGAGTTTGCTGGCAGCCTGAAACTGTTTTCGGCATAGAAATCCTTTTTTTGTTTGTTTGTTTATTGTTCTCCATTTTCTTGGCAGGTACCTAGGCCCACGGCAAGTATTGTTTGGGTGTTATTAGAGAAAATGAAATACATAGTGTCAGTTGCTGCTTTTTAAAAAAAAAAAAAAAAGTTTATGTCTGAATATGTAAATAGTTTATCATAATATCTTGTACAGTCCAATGTAAAGTTTTTAATTCAACTTAAAAGAAATGTTGCCATCACATTTGTGTTCACATTCTTCTTTATACAGGACAATGGTCGATAATTTGCTAGGGTTATTATTGCTTACAAAGATAAAACAAAGAAACACAGAAAAATAGAGAAAAAAGAAAATGTTATTTTGTTTATTTAGTTTTTTTTTTTCTTTGTTTTGGTTTTTTTTTTTTTTTTTTGCTTGGCTTCAAAGTGTACACCAGCAAGTCTTTGGTTTCCATGTGCAGTATTGACGTGAGGTAAACTTAAGGTGAATTATTTTACATTGGTGTGTGTGTGGAGAGCCCTCTCCTTGCCTTTGGTAGTATTATTACACTATATCAAGTAAAAACAAACCAATGATTGACACTTGTGGGTGCATCTTCGCACCATAGCAATGTGTATACTGTAAATTATTCAATTGTCCCCACAGGATCACTTGAGACATCTTCTAACTACGTTTTCTTTACGTTTAGGCCAGCTCTGTATCAGTGCAGCAGTGGGCTGAATAACTGCCTGTTTTAGCTCATTTACCTCAAGAATCTCCTCCTTTTTCTGTAAAAGAAACAAAAATTGTGTTGCAGAAAGCTTCTCACATCACTCCATCTTTTGTACTGCTGTTGACACTTACAAAGAATTAAAGATACTTTTGTTTTAAGATTTGTGTTATCTTTATTGTTGAGTAACTTTTTTCTGTGCAGTCAGCAGAATAAGAAAACAAAAGGGGAGAAGTTTTAGTTCTTATTTTTAAACATAACAATGAGCTTAGACTGGACATGAGAGTTAATAGAAACTTTCTAAAAAATCCTTACTGTCAATAGTATATATTCTTCTCATATTTTCTTGGTTTTAACACAGCTTAAATCATTTCTTATTAGGACTATTATAGTAAAACCATTTCATCAATTGAATTTAAATTAGAGGTGATACTTCCAGTATAACTGTACAGACCTGCAGTAGTTAAACAACCTACCTAGTTGAAGGAAATTCAACTGCAGATTTGAAAATATTTTTCTTATCTGTTCATGATAATTTATTGTATTTTAAAGGGGTTATTATAGGCTACATGGAACCCACAGCTTGTGGACAAGTAACAACAATTATACACTTTTCAGATGCCATCATACGTGCAGATATGGACTGACTTCTGATTTTGAGAAAAAAATAAATAAATAAATAGTTTAAAAGGAATGTTCGGTGCAGTCTAATTAAAAAATGACCAAGAAAGCCCCATTTCAGTACGTCTGTCAGTTTTAAAGCTTATGAGACATGAAAACACTAGTTTTTCATACTTTTTAATCCCTGTGTACAATAACAACATGGCAAAGAGCATGTTCGTCATAATCACATGTAAACTCATTTTTGTCAGGTAAACAACAGTATTGTGCCATGTGAAATCTATATTCTCATATTAACATTCTAGGTTTACAGGTGTACTTGTGTGCAGTTCTTAATAATCAAAAGTAAGAATACCTGAACAAGTGGTCAATCTACCATTAGCAGTATAGAAAGGGTTTTACATTTTGAAAGGATGTTGATTCATGAGCAAACACTTTACATTGAACTTCAAGACAAAACAGGTAACAGTAATAAACCAATTTTTGTAATGTTTACTTTTGCTGATACTTCTATCATACTTCTGCTTAAGTAAGATGTGGAAAGAAGGACTGTAAATCCAACCCATGTATTTTAAAATGATGGAAATGCTTCTTCATGGTGTAGAGGGAGATCAAAGCAGTCACTTATTTTATATGCATCCTGCTAAATACATTGAAGGGAATGACAGCTGATCCTGTGTTTGTCATTTTGCCAGTCACAAGTGTTAGAACATCTGCAGTGGTCTTACTCAAATAAATATACTCAAATAAACTGAGGGGTTCCTTTTTATTGCAATGCTAATACATTTCTGAATGCTCAGTCTCACTCTTGAGGCTAACCCTGTCAGCTAGTGACATGCCCACCAATTAGAAGCTTGTCTGACTGACTAGCAGCAGCTGCAAAACTAACCTGAACAAAGCAAACAGGCGGATCTGGCAGGTCATCTATAGTGGGTGACAGTCTTTGAGGTTTCTTGAAATGTTCCTCTCTGATAAAGAGAGAAAAAAAACCCCCACATGCATGCAGTTCTATACAAAAATTCACCAGCAAGTCCTATTTTTCGTTCAAACACAATGTGAAGAAGCGACTTTTTCCAAAAGTTTTTATTTTTATTTATTTATTTTTTCACTTGGATTAAATTTAGATGCTTGGTAACGTCAGTTAAATAGACTGCTAATGAAAACAAGCCTTTTACCATCAGTGGTACATAGGTTTTAACTGGTTAGTATGGATATATTTGCCTAGTTGCCTATTTATCAAGTTTGTCAAAGTGCCATTTTAATACTTAATTCTGAAAATGTGTAGAAATTTGTCCAACTCTCAAACTTAAGATTAAAAAAGCCACTTATCATCTTTCTCGAGTCTGAAACAAATTCCTACTCCTCCAGATATTCAAAAACCTCCGAAGGGTTCAAGAGTGGTTCGGAGTTCCTGTAGAAGATGGCAATGAGGCAAGAGAGATGTGCATAGATATTCTGGGGACAGAAGGATGGTTTGGCTTTGTTTGGTGAGAAGCAGCTGAATAAACTATGTCGTTTGGACAGAGCAGGTAAAATCTACAACCACAGGAAAAGGAAATACCTTTAATTGAACCAGGTATTGAAAATTAATGTGAAATTTTGGTAAACATAAGTGGTCTAATATTATATTCCACAATTGTATGTTGCTGATTTAATAAGGGATGTCATCTCATTAGCAACCACATGAAAATGACTAATTATTTTTTAAAAATTAGTCAAATTAGGAAATATTTTTGATTATGCATAATTTTGTTGATTATTGTCAAAATGCACACTTGCATTGTCCATTTGATGATTCTCTGAGATGCCTCTCTAAGATATTTTGATATATTTAGATAAATGTTTTTATTCAATACAATACAATACAACTTTATTTATAAGGCACTTTAAAAACAACAATGTTGACCAAAGTGCCACCATTGAATATTGTTTATTCAGCAATAGGTCAGCTCAGTGGACTCGGAAGTGACATTATCTAAAATTGTGTTTACGGTAGCTAGAACCATCGCAGCCCAGCCCTGAGACGGACTCTAAAAATTCAGTTCTACACTTTGCTGAAAGTGTAATTGAAAATCAAATCTTTACAGGAGCAATTCTATGAAGTTTGATGAATACAGCCCCTGACCAATATTGTACAAATTCAAAACTTAACTATAACAATCATATTATTGTGCTTAGAGAGTAAATAAGTCCTGCATATATATCTTTTAACTAAACTCAAACAAACTGACAATCACCTTACATGCTCTATATTTTCAGTGAAACGTTACTGCCAAATTAATGTAACTTAATCTTTAATGAAGCTGCTCTCATTCCTGTGTGTTTGTGTTTCTTTTTTTCAGAAGACCAAACATGGCAGAAATTGAGATTTTAAAATAAAACCATTGAGACTATAGTGTATGTCAAACATACCATCATGTAAATCATATTCAAACTGACATTTTTTCCAAAATATCCCCAATATAGTCATTTAAAGACAAAGTTGCACTGTGAATGAATTTTCATAAAAGTACAAAGCTTCTTCTCCAAGCAAGTCAGGAAGAGCAGAATATTTCAAACTGTGAATTCCATGAATTACTTCCCTGTGCATGTTTATTGGGACAAGAACGGTGGTCAAATTAAATGGCCAGCAAAAGCTAAAACTGTAGCCGGAGTCCACTATGCATGTAATGGCAGTCAGTGGAAGATTTAAAGTAAGTACCCTTGAATTGTAATGAATGTAATGAAAAAAATTGATGGAAGCTGACAAGATTAAAAAAAAGCAAAGTAAATCTACTTGACTAAAGTTGCAATTAAGGACAAATCAAGTAGTATCATGGTAGTGCGCTGCAGATAGATGGATTTTATACACAGTTTACATATTTTAGAATGATGCAGCCACAGTTTTTAATTAATTTAGAATTTAACCCAAAGATCACATTGATTCCTCCATTGGTGTTCAAAAGAAAACATTATTTCAATTCTCATCTTTGGTTTTTGGAAAAACTTGCGAATCCACATGTTCTGCAGCTCCTTGACCTCATGAAAGCAGGCATTCAGACAGCTCACTGTGTGAGTGTGTGTGCTTATTAAGACAGGTGTGTCTGCCAGAGACAGAGGTCATCTTGAGAGTTGTAAATCCAGACTGTACCCATCACTCTTCTCTGGATCTCTGCCACCTAATGTACATAATCATTATAATAATCATGAGTTTAACATCATGTTTCCTCTCACAATCCAAGGAGTTAAACCTTCTGAATAACTTTCGAATCGATGTTGTTACAAACCAGCAAACATTTACAGTTTATATAGCTTTGTGACAGTTTATTCTATTGCTAAGACCAAACAAAAAGAGAGCAGAGGAGAATACTTTAAAGCCACTATCGCATCAAATCAAACTTTGTTTATAAAGCATCTTCCATACAGAAGCAACTCGGATGCTTTGCATTAGAAAACTAAATGGAAAACTAGACATGTACCTTTAGTACCATAAATCTTATTGTAATTTTCTAAGCACACGTGGAGCAAAGCTTGGTGCTTTTGTATTTATCTTTTTAATGTTATGCAAGTGAGTAAATAACACTCAATGCTGCTTTGTTGATAATATTTTTTCATTTTTCTTCATTTAATCTCCTTTGTCGTTTTTTCCCTTTCATTGTAGATTTCAAATAAACAGTTTAAGGAGTAATTGGGTGCCTGGTGAGCTATAGTTTTGTAATCTGCTGTTTGTAAGTGGCCTCTTCGGATGAACTGTCACTGTTGAACAAAGATGTGTATGTGTGAACAGCACAAAATAATTAATAAAGCGGTACTGTCGTGTAGCTGCAGGGCTGCTATTTCACAAGTCTGATGACTAAACACTAGAGGGAAGGGGAGCAGTGAGGGGTGCTTGGAACAATATTTTACTCATTTGGAGCCTCTCAATGCTACAGTCGTTGCACCCAGTGAATCCGTCAGACAGGACCATTTCCCCAAGAACAGCTGCTATTTATCTGATTTTCTCATTAGGGTTGACTCATGACTTCATTGTGCAGGGTTTGGCAGAAGTGCTGCATGCCTAGGTATGTTCCTGTAAAACAGCTGAGACGTGGTCGCAGTGATGTTACTGGATGCACAAATGTTCAAGACTGATGTTCTGTTCTTCTAATGTTCATGCAGAAGTTAAAATAATTGTAAATGCAATACCTTATCCATATATGTTCTCCGTGTCCCCACGAGCCAATCGCAACCAGATGTTTAATATCTTTTTTTTTGCTTTCTATGTATTTTAAAAACCAATGAAAAAAGAAGAAGAAACATGTTGGGTTTGATCTCCAGAGTCATCAAACATGTATACATGAACAGTATGTAAGAACATCCCACACCCTTAGCTATGTTTTAATCCTTAGAGGTGAAGGACTTAGAAAATCTTGCTAATTTCACAGATGGTTTAAAATAGATTAGTGTAGAGTAGCAGCTCGCAGAGAAGGGCTGACCCACCAGGCTCCCTGTGCAGCTGCCAAAACCCTGCGCCTGATGCTCAGAAGTGCCTTCCAAAAGTCCTGCAAGGTTAAACTCAAACTTAAGTATCTTGAAATGCCATCCTTATTGTTAGCTACACTGCATCTTTAGTAACCTTATCAATCACCCTGGCTTTGGTTCAGGGGTCTGGAGCTCTGCTTGTCCTCATCATCTTCCACAAAATATTCTAATTATCATTTCTTTAAACGACATTGGAGAAAATTTTATAATCATCTAAGCAGTCTCAATCTCTGTGTTTCATATATTCTATCAGTTAAACTAAGACTTTGTTTAGCTATTTGTCTTGTTTTTCATTTAAAAAAATGAGCATTGGATATATTTTTATATGTTTATTTTGATACTTCTTTGTTCATTGCTAGAACAATGTCGTGTTGGACGTAGAATTTTAATGTGAAAAAAATGTGTCTGTTTGGGTACTGAGGCCATTCTTTCTTGATACTTTGTGTTCCCTCTTTTACATAATTCATACAATGCATCCAAGACTCATTTTTGTGCTGAGATAAAGGAGGGAATCAGACTCTGCATGGTATTTTGAACAGGCCAAGCCTGCTGCTGGAGTTGGTCTGTGTCCGAGTAGGCCTGACACAACTCTGGCCTTCCTGAAAAGGCCCAGCTTGGAGTTAATGTGAAAAGACAATTGCATAGGGTGAAAAACTCGACATGGTTTTGTTGGACTTGTCATTCTTTGGTGCATAGCTGGGAGGAAAGCCTAGGAACCATCTGAATGTTATTTGTGCTTTTTGACCCATATTCAGGACCACTTTCACAAAGCCCTTGTGTAAGGGTTGAAACAATGGAGAGGCCCTCTCAGCAGAGGGACAGGCCTCAACAACAGCCAAGCCATCTTGGACCCGCTTCATTAAAACTGTTTGTCTCCAAAAGGCTGACATCATGGTTGATTTTAACAATGCAACAAATAAAAAAAAAAAAGAGGAAAGGGGGTGGGGGGTAACAGTGACTTATCATTGGAGTTACTTTTATTCTGAGCATCAAAATATTTGAAATAACACACAGAAAAACAAAACTAGATAATCCAAGTAAGTCTATGAGTGTAAAGTAATGTACAACCCAGATTCTCAGAATGGAAATACATCATGCAACCTCTGAGAATTTGCAGTTCAGATTTATCTGAAAACATGCATTAAACAAGGAAAAGATACATGATAGATTTTTTTCATTTGTCAAGCATGATCCCAGTATTTTTTGTTACTAATGTGAGACGACACTAAAGATATATTTCTGTTTATGCAAATCAATCACATTTTCTAAACACAGTTGTTGGGAACACTAGGTTGCTTAATGAACTTTTGAAAATCCACATGGGACAGTATTTCAGAAAATGTAATTTTGCAGACTGTTTCAAATCATTGCACCTCCTCAGTGCATTTGTCTTCCAAAGCATTTGACTGCATTTCTATGGGAAAGAATAAACGCATAATGTTTTCTTCTTCTTTTTTTTTTTTAAATTTTGAAAGCATCTTTGCTCCCTCAGCTTTTTGAAGAATTTAACAAAATAAATGTTTCCTTCTCAAAATATGTGTTATTCTCTCAAAGCTCTCACTGAGCTCTCTCATGCATATGTGAATGTCACACCTTTATGAATATGTAAATGTTGCTAGAATACCTCATTAATTAGTAATTCATGCATTTTTCACAAGCAAGATACTCAGTGCAGTCTGATGATTTATCAGCCAGAAGTCAGAAAAAAAGGGGATCATCATTGCGTTTTCAGAGGTTCTGAGCTACATCTGTAATTTCTGTAATTCAGTTCATATGACATGCACAGGTTTTTGTAGTCAAATCATTGTAGCTGTCTTATAAAATCACTTTTATATATGAAAAACTTCTGTTTGGAATAAATAAGTGCACTTATAAGCTTAATAAGCATATATTTCCGTAGAAATATTTGCTTACAGCATTATATTCAAGTTGGAAAATTAGAAATGCAAAAGATCTTTATTTTTCTCAGGTTGTTTGAGACAGCTATGAAAAAAAAACTGATTTTGTGCCTCAAAATAATCTGTAGCAACACATCTAGCAGGGCTCCAAATTACAGAAGACTCACAAAAGCATATTTTTCAGTATCACTTCAACAGATGAAAATCTGCATAAGCATGTGTGAGTAGAGGGAAAAATGGTGAGAGGTTAAAAACCTTCACTTTTTTAGCCAACTACTCAGTTGAAAAAATATTATTCGCTTAAAGAACTTAACAGCCCAAGCGTTACAAAATACATGAGACTACTTAAATTTGACTGAAGGAAAAGGACAATCATACATTAAAGTCTCACACATCTTTGTAAGATGAATTTTTGTGTGTTTGTATGTCCAGTGGACCAAGAACATCTTGACCAATCTTACGCTATGTACACACATAGGCCCAGATCAACAAAGATCCCAATTTGTAAATAGTAATTTGTGTGTGAAATTTAGAATTTTGCTAATGCTGCTGAACCATGGTTCGAAGCACTGCACATTAAGTGAATGTGTGTTTTGGATTTCTGTACTAATGGTCATTATCTGCGGGGGGGCACAAGCTGGACATGGGCACAATCATTTGTTCCTATTACTCTGGGAAATCCAGCAAAAAGTCTTGTTTGGCCTCAGTTAATGGCTGCAGAGTGCATGGAAACCTAACTGTGACCATCCGGCAACAAATGGCCTGAAGGACTTGGACAGCACATCTGAAAAACAGGATTAGGGGGTCCCAGCATGTATTATGTTTGAAGGTATGCATGACTTCTCTCCCAATCTATCATGAGTTCCTCCAACAGCTCCAAAATGGCAATGCTGGATGTGTGATATATTCTAATGATTGTTTCCTTGTTTATTCTGAAAATATTCACGAGGTTAAAGAATGGATTTCCAGCGTCTCCTTGCTTTGTTTCGATGTCTCTTTCTTGTGACAACAGCTGCATTTCCATTTCATATTTTCACAAAATAGGAGTGATATTTGTAAGTTTAAAAAAAAACAAAAAAAAAACAATTGCGATGTGCAGGTGTTTCGACTGAACACTGTTTTGCACATTAGCATCACGTCTCATAAAATCTCGTTCCTCTCACAAGATTTTATGAGAATTGTGGCTTATGCAAGGTAGTCATGCAGCGTTATTTTGGGGTTTTCTATTAGCTATGGAGAATTTGCCATGGCCTTTTAAAGCTTTTCTCCCTCATTTTGTTTTATAAAATTCTGAAATCTGCAGTTGTTTGTTCCGCATTGTGCCATCTTTAGTGGAAATGAACTGGTCATGACTCCCCCACGTCCTATCCGGGGACATGGAAATGCGAAAAAAGTGTTTCCATTACACTTTTGCTATATGTTTCTATATCAAAACATCTGAAAAACCACCTCATGAGAGCGTAAAAACTGTTTCGTAATATTTGAGATTTATTTCAAAATGTAGGTGTTTCCATTTGTGTTTTTTTTTTATTGCGATATATGTTTGTGCCCAATTCTAGTTGTGATGGAAACGCGCCTAATGCTGTAGCTGTATGTGTGCTTTCATGCACGTACACTGCATGTCTTTTTGAAAGGTGTTAAATAGAAGCACTCTTTCTATGATTAAAATTGCTCTCAGGTTTAATAGATCACCTTGCGGGGGATAAATTATTATATTTACATTTTTTCCTCCCAACATGCGCAAAATAGTGTGTGAAAGCTCCACATTACATATTCAATGCAACAGATGTAGTAACTGGATTCAGATGCTCTATTTTGTGTCTTTAAAAAAACGCAACCCTCAGTGCACGTTGTTTGTAAATCAGTTTGTTCAGTGAGTTTTCACCGTTTTAGTACATGCAAACCTTTAGTAGATCCAGGCTTATGTATGAATAGCGTTAGAGTTTAAATGAGGACTTTTATTTAATCATCACTTCCTTCAGGGGAATTAACACCAACAGAGAGTGTGTGCAAAAAAAATATCAGGGAGGTCTGACCAGTGTGCAGCACTGTAACATAAATTTAACATGAAAATATAGAAGCAGAAACAGTCAGGAATTATGTCTTTTCATGTGGGGACTAAAATCAACCACCATCAAGGATGAAACCACTTTGTTCCCACCTCCCTATAGGTGCAGATATGGACTGATGAAACTGTGAAAGGCTCTTTGTTGTAAGACGAGTGTACTCTGAAGGCCTATTGTCTGGGACTTTATGAGAGGCTAAACAGACAAATGCGTCACTATTACATTTTTCTTTATTATGCAGAAGTGCAACATTAAATCATTCAGCTATATTCTTCAAATAAAATTAAACTAACTTTAAATGATAGATTGTGAGATGGCAGTGAAATTTAAATTTAAATTATGACAAGCAAATTATTTTTAGTGGATCATTAACTGAAAGAAATACATTCTCAAAGAAGTTCATGAAGTCTTAAGCTGTGAGATGGTTGTCTGTGAAAGGTACATGTTGGTGAGGAGCAGTAAATCACACAGTAAATTCACAATTCCTTTTTGTACTCTACTTTTTCCACACACTTTATTTCTGTTTTGACTTGTCTTTGGTTAGGTTAAAGGATTTAAAACCACTTGTTTAGGCTTAGGAATCCAGACTACCTCATGTCTCCCTTTATCTTTTTTAACGTCGAGTGGTAGAATGAACTGCTAACTCTATAAATTTGATTTCAGGCTAAGGTTTTGTTTGGTTTTTTGTTTGTTTGTTTGTTTTTCTCAAAGGGCTTTCATGAAATATTAAACATATTACTGCAAGATTCAAAACAAATATTAAAATGATGATCAAAGCGAACTAAAAAAATTTAAAGATTAAATATAAAGAATTGAAACAAATTTTCAAGAAATAAACAGAATTTAATAGAAAAAAGCATGCTAAAATTGAGAGAAACAGACAACAACATGCATCTATTGAGGTGAACTCAGCAGAAAATACATTGCATGTAATCGTCATGATCATCTCTGTCATTGTCACAGTAATTGCCATCATCATCAACACATGCAAGAATATATATCAAAAGGAAAAAGAAAAACTCACGATATCCCAAAAGCAATGGCAAATAAAAATGCTTGAAGACTTGACTAAGATTTGGAGCCAACTTTAGTCTTCCTGGTATTTTGATCGGAGAATAAAAACTAAATGCTGATATACGGTGTTAGCAGATCATGTATAGATCTACTTTTGCACCAGCTGCAAATTTTTTAAATTAATTCTTTGTTCCACAGAAAGTTAGTGTAAAGATCTGTGAACTGGAGTGATATGTTCATTTTTCTTGGTCTTTGTGAGAGGATGAGCAGCAGCATTCTGGTCTGGTATGACTATCGTCAAGGGTACTGAAAACAAATTCATGATCAACTATTTTCAAACTATGTCAACAAATGATTAGTCAGTTTTCAGATGGTCCCAGGTTCATAATTAATTGTTATCCAAATGTTGGATTTAGATGTCTTCTTCTTTACTTTGAAGCGAAGAATCATATGCTGTTGATGTTTTGCTGCAATTCTCTATTTTTACCTCACTACAGAACTGGTGACGATTCTGAAAGTAGGTAATGTACTTGAGGAAGTACAGATTCTGATAAATAACACCATATATAATATAAACAGGTTAACAAAGCTGCTAAATTACCAAAAGTTGACAACTGATCATTTTTTACTTGCAAGCCCACTCATAGTTCACACATATTACCTTGATAAGGTATTTTAGCTGACTCATAGGCAACTGAACATTAGCACTTTTGGTTACAGATTTATATAGAATTTGTCATTTATTATAATTTATTATAATTATTTTGGGTTCATAAAATAGCTTTCACTTTGTTTTCCAGGGCAGTGTTTGCTGTATGTGATCACTACCGCAGCCTTGGTGTTGGTGCTTCAGTTTACTATTGTCAGATACATATAATGCGGTGAAAACCAAACTCATTGATTCTACAGCACAAAACAATCTCTTCTTTCTTATGTTTATTGCAGCCATTAAAAACATTTAGTGGAATATAATGTTTCCAGTGTTGGATGTAAAGGAGTGTATATTAGGAATCTATACATTTACTTGCAATTTTGTGGATTTCTTTCTTTTTTTTCATGGGGAAATGAGGCACAATGTTCATTTTAACACCATCAAGACATAAAAAATGAAATGTAGTTTTTGTAAATGTTCTTATATTAACCCACACAGAGGTAATACCATTCAAAATGAACCTGTAGAAGAGTTGTAATAAAAAAGATAACATGACAAAATTTTCAACAGCTTTTTTTTTGCGGCAAAGAAATAAGTAAAGCAATTACCTTTTAAATTAATAATAAATAATAAAATTTTATTACTTGACTGAATAATTACTCCTTACTATCAGGTGAGGAGTAATTATTCAGCAGACTGATCCAATCTTTGCTTATTGCGTTTCCACACTATTGATGTTGTTGATCGTCAGTCAAGCTTTAAATGCAGCTTCTTGCTTCTCAACATAATTTCAATTATGATTTCATGGACGAATTACCAACAGTGCCCCAGTTTGTAATAAAACATGTAGGCAAGTTGATAAAGTACTTGACAATGTCCAGACAAGAAGTTACTGTTATATCCATATCTGTCACATTGCTGTAGCTGAGCCGCCACTTTGCTTTGAGATGAAAAGGATCACTTAGTAGCCAAGACAACGCAGGAGACAAGTGGTGTAATAAGACTGGAGAACCCCCACAGTTAAAATGACAATCTTCAATTTAAGCTTTACAAAAGCCAAAAATATAATTTGGCACATAGTGACCACAAAGGGGCCGGAGATGAGGGAATGACAGTTTAGTGATGAGTTTCATTATGCCTGAGGCTACTGTTGTGTACTCAAAAACTCACAGTATATTTAATTATTGCATACAGTACTTCAGCATTGCTATGTAAATGTTTCTGCATGTTTTTATTTCTTTTTTGTTTGTTTTTGTTCTGTATTTGCAGTATTTTGATTGTTTATCATGTAAAGGACTCCCTGCATGGAGACTGTGCTGTTTCATTTTAGGATGTTTTGATTCTAAATAAGACTATGGGAGATAAATAACACTGAACTGTACGCATACAAAAAATCACCTTAACCATGTGAGAAATGACAGAAAAGACCTTTATTCCTTTCTGTCGGTTTTAACATGTCTGTAGAAACACAGTTAATAATGGAAAAAAAATTGTATACATTTACATGGAGTCTGGAGATTTTATTACTGTGTCCCTGGAAATTTAACAAATAATTTTACACCAAGTTGAGCAAGCGTTTCAGTTCTAATTATTACTATGAAATCATATAGATGGAAGTGATATTAAATATTCAACAACTAATTCCTTGAGGAATTAAGGCAATGGAACACTCTTAGAAGCTTTTTTCCATTTTTAATGACTTTTTTTTTCAAACAAAACTAAAAGATCTTGGTTGTGTGAAATCTGATTTTCAGCCCGTGTGGTGATTGTGTTAATACTCACACATTAACCTAAGGAGTTAAGTGTTATCCCATATATTTATGCAAAGCAGTTCTACATTTCTGAACCCTCCCCTCATTCACGCTCTAGCTGAAGAGATTGACATAGTAATAAACTGATGTTAATTAGACACACTTTGAATTTCTCCATTTCGCTCCTCTTCATGCCCTAGTGGAGCTGGTGGCTTATTAAATCATTTGCTGCTCTTGGGTGATCTTCTTTTGAATCTTGGCCTGACCCTCCGGGCACAATTTATTTTTATTTCACAAAAATTTTACCAGCAAATTTTGCATTAGTTCAAGGGAATTATAAATCATTATTACACAGACAGACACTTCAAACATTTTGTTTTAACGCATCAAACACCGACAACTGTTACACTGGCAAATACGTGTTCATTAGCACACTGAAGTTGGAATGATCATGTTTTGTACAATGGTCCATAAAAATATATCTATAAAAATGCATGCTTGAAAGCTTTTGCTATATTCAAGGTTCTTCTTACTTTCACAGATAAAACACAATTACATACCATTTCATAGGTGTCTTAACAAATTGGAAAAAGTCCAATAACTCAAATCCATTCCAAAATCCTTATCCAAACACTAATGTGTTGGACTGTGGGTCAGATGGGGGGTCATTGTTTTCCAAACAGAAAGTTCAAAGATTTAATCTCCAATATGTCTGGAATGGGCAGTATCTAGTGGATTCTTGTCTGCAGCCTTTGGTCAGATTTTCTAACTTCCATAGTGACCAATTTGTGTGATTTTATATCTCAAAAAAGGTATCAAAAATTATTTTGTGTAATCTTACATCAAACTGTAAACACTAACAGTATCAGAACAGTGTTTGTCTGAGCCAACGAAGGCTATCCAAAGAACCCAGGCATATGCCGCACGCAAACTATACATAAAACTGTACCGACTATCTTTAACTTTTTTGTACGTTTCTAAATTAGCAAATAAGTGAACAATGTCTGGGTGTGGTTTGGTTTGTTGGTATTTGATTACTCGTAAATAAATGATTATAGATGTGAAATTGTTGAACAGGTTGACTAAGATGAAGAATGAATGTAACCGTGGACCACTCAGTTACTGGACAACTTGCTGTATCACCTGAGCAACTGCTGTTTGTTTTTTCAGCTTGAGTTAGACTGTACATTTAAATTGTACAGTAATCAGAATAAACATTAAAACTAATTTAAAGAGGGCAAGTAAAGTCTTTCACTCCACCGGTCCAACCGAAGGCAGCAGAAGGCTATTCAAAGACTGTTTTTAGGGGCTTAAAGAACATGAACAGTCTGTGTGTTGATTAAGCTCCCAAATCTAGCAGATACCAATATGATGGCACCTAGGGGATGCAGCCACAAGGTGCAAAGACACCCCACAAACAAAAACATTCACAGGATCTATCAGCAAATTTTGAGCACAAGACACTCCAGGACCTTTTCAGATGCTTTTTTGTCAACATTTCTGCCCAGCACTCTTTTGGGTGGCAACATGAGGATCTAGTCACAATGAGGTGGATGGTGAAACTGTTAGAGCTAATTGTGTTTTTTTTAAAAAAAAAAAAAAAAAAAAGAAACTCCCAAACACAACAACATAAAACCCATTTAAGAAAGATGACAGAACCTCTTTGTTGTTTGTTTTTTTTTTTTTTTTTTAAATAAATGTTATTATACTTTGTAAACAGGATCAATATATCTCAACCATTAAAGATGGGGAGAAGCTGTTCAATTTATTGTTTTACAATTAGTGCTCCAAACTCCTGATTTGGAGTCTTTATTGTTCTCATTTAATAAAGTGGTATGGTCAACATGCCTTGAATCAGTAGCATGTAAGATTCATCAACAGTGTTTCCTATTGTTAGAGGTTAAGCTCTGCCAGTGGCATGACCGGCAGAACAGAAAGAAGTCTTGGTATAAATTATGGTGGCATGATTAGAATGTCTTTGTCTCTCAGTTCTGCAGAACTACATAATAAAGCCAGCTAGCTCAATTACTCTCCACCCAGAGGTAGCAAAACCTTTTGATTAGCCCTGCCTTTTAAATTACGCCTATAATACTAATATGTCTCATTATGTACAACTGCCTCGGTGCTGGCTAGCAAATATTAAACACTGAAAGATCACAGGAGTATTCAGTATACTCAGACTTGATGCCCTATGTGCAATCAAAATTAGTTCAAAAGCTTTGGCAGTGGAATACACAATTATTCTGACATCCAATGTACGATTACTCTGAGAAATAAAAAGTGCATCCCTGACTGAAGTCATTGCATTTAGTTGATCATTAAACAGAAAAATGTTTTAGCTTAAAAAAATTAAAAGTACACACACACACACACACACATTATATATATATATATATATATATATATATATATATATATATATATATATATATATATATATATATATATATATATATATATATATATATATATATATATATATACATATATACATGTATACATGTATACATATATACATGTATACATATACACACACACACACACATATATATATATATATGTGTGTGTGTGTGTGTAAAACTTTATCAAAGTGATACATATGATGAAAGTATCCTGTCAAGAGTGACATACATGTAGCACACTGAAGCATACGATGTAATAAAAGGCGTAGACTGTAGAAAGAAAAATAACATTCAGCTGCATAGGGTTTGGAAAATATCTTAATAATGAACAGTGGAATGAAGCTTCACATTCATTTAAGCTGTGGGTATTCTTAAACCTAATGTGTATAACGCATGAAAAGAAAAACGCCATTAAGATCACATTGAAATGTATTAATTCATCAGTTTATTGGTTTTGCAGCACTTTTAATTTGAGGATTTGGCAGTCACCCCTGCTGTTTTGTGCTTGGAATATAAAAGTACTTATCTGAAAATATCATCTGACTCACTTTTTTTAAAAAGTTGTTCAGCACTGGAAAAAAGACTTGAATGAATGACCACAGTCCATTTGTGTTGTTAATTTAGAGGATAAATGGTGTTAGCACCCTGAATCTCTAAGTTGTCAGAAATTTGGCACCTTGTTGAGACACATGTTCACTCCTGGAATCACTGCAGCAAAACCAGATCTTGCCGTCTGTTTTATATTAAGACTAAAAACGTTTGACGGGTCCACTAAATTGTAATGCAATTTTTTCAGACCAATATAGGGATCCTGTAGTTAAGGATGTAATTGTCTGAGGTTTGAAATATGCTGCCACCCTCAAAAATTGTTTGTCTGTTTTAGTGACTGTCACTCTTCCTAATTCTTCAGTAAGCTGCTCTACTTTGTGGTACAGAAAATGTTTCAGTGACTTCCATCAATTTAATTAAAATATTTGTGGGAATAAACCTGCCTGAGCCATAACTACCAATTGATTTTGCTATGTATTGCCAAAAGGAAGTGTAGCTTATCCAGTTGTGGTTCAAACTGTGACCATTTCGTTGTTGGAACTATTGGATCATTTAAGAACTATCATCTAAAACATTTGTTAAAAAACACTTTATTGTTATTACTGACCAAATAAAATGAAAAAATATACAGTATATATACAAGAAACTCTTGATACCTTTTTTTTTCTTAATGTGAACTGTGAACTTTAAAGAGTTAAAATTCCAACATGAGTAAGTGAAACAATATTGAAGCCATTGAGAATTATATAAGATTATGTCCTAAATGAAGGAAAAAAATAGAATTTTCATGTGCAGCTTCTTTAGATTCTGGATAAATGTTGTGGCTAAACCTGAAAGATTAACTGCTTACTAAAAAATAGAAAGTGTGACGGCCCGGCTTAACTGTTTTTCTTTTGTTCGTAGGTAGGTGTGCTATGGGCGGTTCCAGTGATCAGAGCATCTGGCTGTAGCGCACCTGCCTATATAAGGCTGTGAGCTGTTTTGCTCTGCCCCTCTCGCTCAGCCCACAGCTTAGTTTGATCAGACACTGACTTGCAACCACTTGACACCACTGATTGTCCACGTTTACACGCTGCATTCACATACTTTGCGTTATTTCTTTAAATAAATACATCTGTGTGTATTTACAGCGTGGTCTTCCCTCATTGTTGTCAAGGCTCTCTGTGCCGGTCGTGACAAACTGGGGTCTCGTCCTTTTGTTGTTGTTGGCGTGGCGGCGTTCTTTTTGTTGGCGTGATTCTGCGCGTCGGTTTTGTTCGGCGGGGGAAGGTCTGTGGTTTGCGTGTTTTGATTATGTTTTGGTCTGCGGTTGTGGGGTCTGCTGTGGTTGATTGCTACCGTGTGGGGGCTTGGTGGGCTTGATTTGGCTGGCGTGTGGTTTAGGTCTGATCTGGTGATTTGAGTCGAGTGCGTCGATGGTGGAGCGGCGTTTCCCTTTGGAGTCGTTGCGGTTGGGGGGGTAGTGTTGTGGCCGTGTGGGTGAAGCGTTTGCTTGGGGGCACATCCGTGGTTGTAGGGCGGGTTGCTGGCTTGCTAGTCGCCTGTTCCCTCTCCAGCGGGCTTTAGTGCGTAAATACCTCCCACAGAGCTGCATGAAGGCTAGGGGGAGCTTACGTAGAGCCTGGGGTAGGCAGTTTAGTGGGATTGCTCCATACGGTGTGCAGTGTTTGGGGCGCGCTCGCCTCGCTACTGTGGTTCTTGTTCTTGGGTGTTTGGTGTGCGGTTGTAAAATCGTTTTTGGTTATGGCGGATGTGGAGGCGTTTATTGCTGATCCATCTGAGGACGCTTTGAACGCATTGAGGAAGGAGCAGCTGTTGCGGTTGGCGGAACATTTTGAGGTTGATTTGCCTGATAAATCTTTGAAGGCGGACATTAAGGCTGCTTTGCGGACGACATTATTGGGTCTGGGTCTTTTGCCAATTGCTTCGGGGGACCGGGGGTATGGTTCGGAACCTTTTAAGGTCTCTGTTCCAGCGACGGGTTTGTCCTTTGAGCAACAGAAAGAATTGTTGTTGTTGCAGTTGGAGCATGACAGGGCTACAAAGGAATCTGAACTTAGGGGACGGTTGGAGGTGGAGCGCTTGCGCCAGCAGGCGGAGAAAGATAAATTGGAGTTTGAGGCGCTGCGCCTGACCCTGCGTAAGGAGGAACGGTCGGGGGATGACCGGGAATCACAGTCGCGATCGTTGTCATCTGATAACTTGCGATGGGTGCCGGTGTTTAATGAGAAGGATCCCGATTCTTTTTTTGTATTGTTTGAGCGGGTGAGTGAAATTAGGAAGTGGTCGCCAGAAGAATGTGCTTTAATGCTCCCGTGTGTGTTAACAGGAAAAGCGCAGGAAGCTTATTCTGCATTGTCACCCGATGACGGCATCGTTTATGGCAAAATCAAGGCAGCTGTGTTGAAGGCTTATGAGCTGGTGCCTGAAGCCTACCGACAGCGTTTTAGGACGTGGGAAAAGAAAGCTGGACAAACCTATGTCGAGTTTGTGCGTGATTTGTCGTCGCATTTCAAACGCTGGTTATCAGCATCTGATGTAACCACTTTTGACAGTTTATGCGACTTAATTGTGATGGAGCAGTTTCAGAGCGTTCTGCCCGCGCGTGTAGCTACATATATTAAAGAGAATAAACCCGTCACTGTTGAAAATGCGGCGGTTTCCGCAGATGAGTTCACGCTCATCCATAAGACCAGTTTTGGGAGGCGGGGGTCTCCGCCTATGCGCCGTGTTTTAACGAGTTGTGACAGACCCGCGAGAGTGGAGACATTTTTCCCCGATACACCACATTCTACTGTAACAGGTGTAAATCGGAGCAGCAAATGTCATTATTGTCATGGGATGGGTCACTGGAAAGGTGAGTGTCCTGTGTTAAAAGCGAGACGTAAGACCGAACAGACTAATGTTAAGCCGGCTGCGCTAGCAGCGTCTGTTTCTGATGAGCGTGTTACCATTATGGGGGAACCCTCAGTGTGCGGTTCTGATGTGTCTGCTGCTTATGCTCCCTTCATCAGGAACGGATTTGTGTCGCTGGTGGGTAATGACACCAAAGTTCCCATTAAAATCTTGAGGGATACTGGTGCGTTTGATTCGTATCTGTTGGACTCGGTATTACGGTTGAATGCGGATTCTGATACCGGGGAGCGCATTTTGTGTCGGGGCATGGGTTTAACAATTTTACCTATTCCCGTGCACAAAGTCTGTTTAGATTGTGACCTTGTTCGAGGTAATGTCTCTGTCGGGGTTCGTCCCGGGTTACCTGTGGACGGCATACATCTTATTCTGGGCAACGGATTGGCGGGTGGCCGCGTCTGGACTGATGTATCTTCAGAAGTGTGCGATGGGACTAAGACGGACGTCGATGTGTCTGTCAGCTGGGCGTCCTGTGCACCTGTTGTTTCCATTTTTCCATCCGATCAGGATACTAGCTCTTCTGCTTGTGCAGTCACCCAAGCAGCAAGCAGGGCTGCAAAGATGACTTCCCAGGATGATGCGTGTGAGACCAGTTTAAACTTGTCCGATTTCCCCATATCTGTGTCTGGGGATGATTTGCGACGTGAGCAGAGCAATGATGTGACGTTAAAAGGTTTCTTTGCCAGCGCAATGTCACCATCTGATATAAGAAGTGCCGCATGTGGTTATTTTGTGCGTGACAATCTGTTGTTTAGGAAGTGGGTTCCTTTAGGCGACAAGGCTGTGGGGACCCCGGTTTTTCAGTTGCTGGTCCCCAGGGTATTTCGCCCTTTGGTGATGAAAACTGCGCATGATGAAAGTGGTCATTTTGGTGTAAGAAAGACGCATCACAGCATTCTTAGGCACTATTTTTGGCCTCGCATGAAGCATGATATATCTGAATATATTAGAACATGCCACGTGTGTCAGATGACTGGTAAACCTAACCAAAATGAACATGTTGCCCCTTTACGTCCTATCCCTGCTGTAAGCAACCCTTTTGAACACCTCATGGTTGATTGTGTTGGTCCGTTGCCAAGCTCTAAGTCTGGGTGTAAGTATCTGCTAACGGTGATGTGCCTCAGCACGCGTTATCCTGCCGCATATCCCTTGCGGTCAATAACCACTAAGTCCGTGGTTAAGGCTTTAACCCAGTTCATCTCTATCTTTGGTATTCCTCAAATCATTCAGACCGATCAAGGAACTAATTTCTCTGCTCACATGTTCGCACAGGTGTTGAAGCTGCTGCGTGTTGATCACCGCAGGTCTGCTGCCTACCACCCTCAAAGCCAGGGGGCCCTAGAGCGGTTCCATCAGACGTTGAAGTCTCTTCTGCGTGCATATTGCACTGAGTTGGACGGTGACTGGGAGGAAGGATTACCATGGCTACTGCTGGCTGCAAGGGGGGTGGTACAGGAAAGCACAGGTTTCAGTCCTAATGACCTTGTGTTTGGGCATTCTGTTCGAGGTCCCTTAGGTGTTTTGAAAGACACCTGGGTGCAGGGGGATCCTCCGAAGAACTTGGTGGATTATGTGAACGGGTTTAAACAAAGGCTGATTGTGGCTTGCAATTTAGCAAAAGAGCGATTGGACGTGGCTCAGGATATAATGAAACGCCTGTATGACCGTAAAGCTGAGCATCGGGAGTTTGAGCCAGGTGATCAGGTGCTGGCTTTGCTGCCTGTTGTTGGTTCCCCTTTTCAGGCGAGGTACACAGGTCCTTTTGTGGTGGCAGAAAAAGTGTCAGACTTGAATTACGTGATTGAGACTCCTGGGCGCAGAAAATCCAGGAAGTTGTGTCACATTAATTTTTTGAAGCCTTATTATCAACGTGAGACTGGGTTTCACCCGAATGGATTTAGTCCTGCTGTTGCCATTTGTCGAGACACCGAGGATGACGGAGTGCCTGAACCTGAGGATGGATTACTTGTTGGTCGCCTGAGGAACTCTGCGGCACTTGGTAATCTGGAGATGCTTTTGTCGCATCTCCCAGGTCCGCAACGGGAGGAACTTGGGGCATTGATACGCCGTTATCCTGGTTTGTTTGGGGATGTCCCTTCATGTACAAGCTGGGTAGAACATGACATTGATGTTGGGGATGCATCACTGATTAAACAGCAATATTACCGTATGTCTCCTCAAAAACGGACTTTGTTGGAGCGTGAAGTCGACTACATGCTCCAGAATGATATTGCTTGTCCCTCTTCGTCAAGTTGGGCATCTCCATGTATTTTAGTGCCAAAACCTGACAACACTCCATGGTTTTGCACTGACTTTAGGAGAATAAATGCAGTAACGAAGGCAGATTCTTTTCCGTCGCCGCGAGTCGATGACTGTGTTGACCAAGTGGGCTCTGCCAGGTTTGTTAGCAAGTTTGACTTGTTAAAAGGATATTGGCAGGTTCCTTTGTCCCAGCGTGCACAGGAAATAACATCCTTCATTACTCCCTCTGGACTTTTTTCATATAGGGTCATGCCATTCGGGCTGCGAAATGCCCCTGCAACATTTCAGCGGCTAATGAACAGAGTGGTGGCTGGTTTGGATGGCTGTGCTGTCTATTTAGATGACCTGGTTGTCTATAGTGATACTTGGCATTCCCATCTTCAGAGGATTCGTGCACTGTTTGAGAGGCTGTCAGAGGCACACCTCACTGTCAATCTGGCTAAGTGCGAGTTTGCCCGGGCCACCGTTACTTATCTTGGTCGGGTGGTTGGACAGGGGGAAGTGAAACCCGTCGCTGCAAAGGTGGAAGCTATTGCAGGTTTTCCTCAACCAACTACAAAACGGGAGCTTCAGAGGTTTTTGGGGCTGGTAGGGTATTACAGGGGGTTTTGCCGTAATTTCTCCACAGTGGTTTTCCCATTGTCTGAGCTGTTGAAAATGAGGGCTAAGTTTATTTGGTCAGCAGCCTGCCAACAGGCTTTTGACAATATAAAGTCTCTGTTGTGTTCGTCTCCAGTGCTGTTGGCGCCACATTTTGACCGACCGTTTGAGCTCCAGGTAGATGCCAGCTTGGTTGGGGCAGGTGCAATTCTCCTTCAAAGGGATGACCAAGGTTTGGCAAGACCTGTGTGCTTCTTTTCTAGGAAGTTCAATGCATATCAACAGAACTATTCTGTAATAGAAAAGGAAGCTTTAGCTTTGGTTTGGGCACTACAACATTTTGAGGTGTACGTGGGTGCTACAACTCCTCTGGTGGTTTTTACAGACCACAATCCTTTGACTTTTCTCAAGTCCCTGAAATGTCCCAACCAGAGGTTGATGAGGTGGGCTCTGTTTCTGCAAGCCTATAATCTGGATATTAGGCATATTAAGGGGACAGAAAATCTAATGGCTGATGCTTTGTCTCGTGCCCCTTTGCCCTGAACGCAAACGTTTGACATTGTCGTTGTTTGTAATCTTTTTTTGCTGTTGTTTTCAGCCCACTCTGTTCGAAGACTTAAATGAGCTTCTCAGGTACTGGAGTTGGTGTGTTCTGATGGGGAGGTTGTTGACACCACAGCATTGAGGTTATATCTTCCTGTGTTTCAAATGTTCCTGCTCCAAGTGGTGAAGGACTTTACCTTTTTGTGGCCAGGTATTATGTTTTTGGGGGGAAGTGTGACGGCCCGGCTTAACTGTTTTTCTTTTGTTCGTAGGTAGGTGTGCTATGGGCGGTTCCAGTGATCAGAGCATCTGGCTGTAGCGCACCTGCCTATATAAGGCTGTGAGCTGTTTTGCTCTGCCCCTCTCGCTCAGCCCACAGCTTAGTTTGATCAGACACTGACTTGCAACCACTTGACACCACTGATTGTCCACGTTTACACGCTGCATTCACATACTTTGCGTTATTTCTTTAAATAAATACATCTGTGTGTATTTACAGCGTGGTCTTCCCTCATTGTTGTCACGGCTCTCTGTGCCGGTCGTGACAGAAAGACTACAGTAAGAGATTCAGATCAAGATGTGGACATTGTTAGAAAATGTCTTTAACTTGTTGTCAACAGTAAAGCATCTCCAGTAACAGTGATTAAATAAAAGTACTTCACAAATATGGTGACTGAACTTGGATTGCAGTGAAAATTCAATGTAAACAAATTCTCCAATATTACATAGAAAACATCCACTGAAGCAAAACCCTGCAGTTCTAAGGTGAGAAGCACAAACCACTGGATTTTCTCTGATGAAATACATTCAGAAAATGCTGAAAACAAAATCATGATTTGTTGGAAAAAATTGTATATAAATGCAATCTGTTTAAACTGATTATTTGGGCACCATTTTACTTTGGAAAATGTAAAATTGTGAGAAACAAAAAGTAAGCTGCTCATCTAAGCTCTGATCACATTGAGACTGAACTGTTTTGGGTTAGGGTTCTTTCTTAATATGGGTTAGGGTTAGGCTTGTTACACTATGTGGCAACAAAGGCAACTTCACTACAATGAGGAGCCAACCATTATAAACATTCATGACCATGAAATACCATATGTGGGAATGACTGGCTTTGTCAGATAATTCTGTTGTTTGTCACAATGCCAAATGAATGAGTCAATTCAGTGTAGTGGATATATTCAACAGTCTGTACTCAATACCAAGCAGCATAGGTATCTAAATAAAAGTGGTAAAAGTGATCTGATGTGTTGCAAGCAACATGTGAAAAACAAGTGATACATAAACATTTTCACACCACTCCAGGGAACAGCAGATGTTAAAATTTACAATCAAGTACTGTATGTCTCTTTTGTGGCCATAAACAATCAACTTTTTTCAGAATATGCATGCCTAAAATCTTCTTTTATTGTTTGCATATTAGTTACAACTCACTACAATTAATTCTGGCAATTTTTGATGTTTGAAACTACTGTAGTCTTGTGTCCACTGGGAAGATGGCTCATTAAAGTTCTTCTTAAGGGGTCTTCTTTCTCCAAATTTAAAATTCAGTGAGGTTGACCTGATCCATGCTATATTTATTCATGAAGAACAGACTACATTTGTTGTTGGATCTCAACATTGACACTTTGCCTGTCATGAAGGTCAAATAAGTGGAGGTACTCAATTCCACCCCCATGCTGACTTAAAATCTGAAGGATAATATTTACACATGTATTGTCCTACAGGTTTTCCTATCCTGCCCCAGAGGCTTATGTGTTTTTTTTTTGTTTTTTTGTTTTTTTGTTTTTAAGGGTTTGTATTTCTTCTTTTTGAAATTTTGTATTACATTTCTTGGTACATTAGGTGAGATACAATTTTAGGATAAGATGTTTTGCAAGAACGACAAATCCTTGATGATAAAAAAAACCCTATTCTATACCACTATTGATTTCTAAAAATGTAATGATCAATTACTTTCACAAAATGTGATTTCTAAAAGACACAGTACCCACAGTAAACCATCTTGTGTGGTTCAGAGAAACTAATTTATTGAATTAAATGATCTTAATGAAGATACACACTAGTTGTGAGCAATAGGAGGTGACACAAGAGACTTGGAGGTAAGATGGGTGTGGGTTTGTGTGATTGAAGGGCAAAAGGGTGGAGTGACAGGACACTTAGATGTGCTACTGCACCTTGTGTTAGAGTGTACAATATCAGACACAGAAAGCCAAAGTGAGGCCAAATTTCAGGCAATGTTGGTCAGGCTTGGAGCGATGGATCACTTTCCTAAGAAAAATCAAAGTCACTGGCAAAAGATCTGATCTGGAGTAGAGCCCAGTTGCACAGAGAGGAAAGTGTGAAACCTGGATAAAGAGAGACGCTCACTGAGGAAATCCATTACTACAGGAGAAGCCAAGAAGCATGAAAGGAGCTGTCTTATTAAATTGGCTGCTTTCTAAAGCAAGTCTTTGGCTGAGGAGCCACTCACAGCCACCACTAGTAACACCAGAAAAAGGAAAGAGAGAGGCCTTTATCGATAAAGTGAAATGTTGAGTCACTGAAGTCCACCATCTGTGTTTCTCCAAAAGAAAAACTATGACAGAAAAATGTGCTCCTAATATAGCTATGAGCTCAATAAATGGTACTTTTAAAACACTAACGGTCTCACAACAACGTTCGTCTGAGCTATCCAAAATATTAAGCCATTAATAGTTTTCAACTTTGTCTTGTATGTGTACGTCATTACTGAACATCTGCGCCGGATTGTTTATAACAAACACCATGTTCAGGCATAAGAGTGACCACATGTGCACTTGGCACAAGGACAATTTAAGCTGCTATAGAAGTTGTATCATCAAACATGCGGCTGCATGTCTTGCAGACTTTGATGAAGAGAGTGGGGGACGCTATCAACTGATCACCACCTGGTGGCGATGTGGTTCAGATTGTGGGGTGGGATGGTCTGCGCCTCCATTGTTGAAGCAGGAGGTCATAAGGTCATCAGCACTTGTCATGTCCATAATCCCTCAACTTGTTTGTGGACACCTGCAGTGAGGGATGCCATTAAGCTTACCGGTCCTTTTTGGCCTGTGGGACTCTGGAGGCTTCGGCAATCACTGAGACAAAAACTTTAGGATGGGAGTTCTAAGAGACCATAGAGAGCAACTTCCAGATGGTTTTGAAAATATTCTGTACCACCATTTTATGGCTTAGGAAGGGAACAAGGGCATCGTGAACACCACATACAGTGGGGATAGGGGTCTGTTGAACTCAACTCAGGACATTGCGTGTCAATGTAGGGAATACTTTAAAGACCTCCTCAATCCCAAGGAACCCGGGGATAGACTCTTCCATCTAAGGTTGGTGGTGAGTGGCGTGTTTCAAAAGCTTTTTGACTGCAAGGCTCTCAGGGTGGACACGATCTACCCCAAGTTCCTTAAGGTTCTGGATGCTGCGGGGCTGTCTTGATTGACACACCTCTGCCGCATTGCATGGACATCAGGGAAAGTCAATCCCAGCACTATGACCTGTTAACAGTTCAGGAAATTAATTGTTGAAGGTAGGCCCCATTTATCAAGTTTGAACTTACAACCAACACAATAACTTTTAGCCAGAAATTCTTGCTGAGAGACAAAAATACATTGGTGATACTGTCATATGTTTATACTTGGAAGATAAGGAATAGAGACATGAAAAAAAAGTGCTCAGTACATCATGGGACATCCCTCAGCACTCTAAGCCTGTGGCAGCATAACTAAGCAATGGTTAGATCACAATTTATCAAACAGGAAGGCTTTAATTCTGATCTTAAAGGTAGAGAGAGTGTCTGTCTCTCTAACCCTAACTGGGACCAAGTTAACTAAAATGAATGCCATCCATATTAATTACATAGCAAGACAATTTTGTCCTGAGTTCTTCAGGTCCAAAGAAAAAAACCTTAGACTTGTCTGAATTTAGAAGGAGAAAAATCAGAATAGTCCAGGTCTTCATGTCTTTCTTTGTAATCTAAAAGAAATTACATAAATCAAAGATAAAATATCTGATGTCAAAAAATAGTTCATGCACTCATCTTTAGTTGGCTTGATAATTGTAACAGCATCTTTACAGGTTTACCAAATGAATCTATCAGAGAGCTGAAGATCCTTCAGAACTTGGTGGCTCAAGTCCTCACCAAGACCAGCAAAGTAGACCACATCAGTCCATCTCTGAGGTATTTACACTGGCTGCCCATCTGTCAGAAGATAGACATTAATGCTGGGGCAGCCAACTCTGGTCCTGGACAGACACAGTCCTGCAAGTGTTGGGAGTTTCCATGCTGCAACATGCCTGATGCACATCAGACTTATTCAGCAGATTTGTGCGGAATTTGATGTCAAGCTCTGCACAAGTCTGCTAAATACCCATTGATTTGAGTCAATCCCTGCTCTGAATGGTTTAGGATAAAAAAAAAACATCAGCAACCTGTTGACCTAGTATAAACCTAGACCCCTCAGGACATATGGATACAGTGTTTTATCAGTTCTCAGAGTAAGAGCCAAACATGAAGAAGCTGAATTACATGTCTGGAACAGACTCCCAGAAAGCCTTGGATCAGCTGAAACACTCAGTGTATTCAAGTCCAGGGTAAAGGTCCTCTTGTTTTCTGCTGCATTTGAATCATTTTTAATCAAAACTTGAAATCTAAAGTTTCTTTCAAGTTTAAACTTTCAAACTTGATAATGTTTTTACTACTGCTTTTATCAGTTATTTCTTTTTCCTTTTTCTTGTTTTTTTATTTTACAAACAAAAAATACCTTGCTTTACATCTCACACCCCTTTTTGTGTGTTTCTCTTCGGCAGGCCCAACATTAAATGCAACTTCAAGTATCAAAAATAATGAACAGTTATCAAGTATTAAAAGTAGTCTTATATCCTCCGTTGAGCTTCTCTCGGCAAAACAAGTTTGTTCAGCACGACCTTCAGACCACAGATTTGCTGTTCTGATGCAGGACAAGACATGTTTTTTAAATTTATTTATTCTTTCTTAAGACAAGAAAAAAAGAAATCATGACCTTGACCCTGAGTGTAGTTTTCAAATCATTTTAAAGTTACTGTCATTATTACATGATTCATTCATGCTGTATAATCAGAAGACTTCATGTTACAATATTAGACTTTTTTTGTAAATGCATGCTTATTTTAAGAAAGCCAAGATTTGCATTCCCTGTCTATTAAACTTGATGTAAGATACATGTGTGAAACTTTTAACAGTTGAGTCAAAACAGACTAATTATTTTGTAGGAAACATAATTTTACTGTCAAGTGTATGTATTTCAGCACAAGGAGAGCAATGCATCATAGTCCTTTATGCCGTCATCCTGCCAGTCGCTCAAATGTGTATGTCAGTGTGCACCTGCCAGCCTTTCAGCACCTTCAAAGCAGTTAAACAAGGAAAAACACTAAATCTACATTAATGCAAGATTTCATTATTTTAAGGCTTGTTCCCCACAATATTTACAAAAGTTATACAATATACCTGACTTGGGATTGGCTATTTTTTTTTTTTTTTTTTTTTTTGGACCTTTTTGTCTCTTTTGGTTAATTTTTATTTTTACTTTTTAATTTTTTTTTTTTTTAAAGTAAACAACCCTTAAAGAGTCATACACCATAGTTAATCCAAATTCATTAAATACCAACACCTGAATTCATTTAAATCTTCAGCTTACATCTATTATGGATCTGAGAAGTAAGGCGTAAGTCAATGTTCAGTGCAAGACTGTTACTGTATCTATAGAGGTTTCCACATGTATAAACATATATTTAGTCAAATATGTTAAACTGCTTTTAAAGGTGACAAAGTGACACCTGGAAAAAACTAACTGTGAAAAAATATGAGATCCATCAACCAATTAAGGTCAGTTGGAGATATTTACTGTATTCCTTATTGTTTACAAAGTCATCTCAAAAGTACAGACTTGCATAATTAACTGTTTTCCATTATCTACAGACTGGCAGTGATGGGTTACTTTTCATATTCATTTAGTAGAATGTGCCAATGTGATGTCTGGTTTTATTCCAATATTTTCAGTCCTTGAGAGTAAATACAGACATAAATCCCAATTGAACACCACATGACCATATAGCAAAATAAGTAAACTGTATAAAGAAGATGTTTGTTTGTTTGTTGATGGGCTACTCACCTTATTCGATTACCTGAAGGTTTATTTTTACAGATTACAAGTTTGTTAAAACAACTCCAGAGGACGTGCATGGCAACACTGATCAACTAGCCAAAAGATCTGTTGAGCGGATTGCCGCTACCTACAGTAACTTTGCATTGACCTTCACCATGTCTCTTGTGTTCAGTATCCATTCGATTTTGAAAGATTGGTTTTGGCAATGCCTCTTGTGGACCAAGGTGAGTAGCATCAGGTATGTTCGACCTGCAGTCTATGACCACTGACCCTTTAATCGTCTTGGCTCACTTAAGCTGCCGGTGGATCCCCCAGTAGATTTGTTTTTAATGCGCTGTGATTTTTTTTCTCTACAAAGCCCCCGTTTTTATCTTCCTCCTGCTGTGCAGCTGAAACCTCAACGTAGGCTGGTGCAAGCCTTAAATCCCTTACATCAGAACAAGTAGGAAAATGCTGCTTAATTGAATCAGAAAATTATATTTAACTGCTGGTGCAATAAAATACACTATTGTTTGGATGCATATTAAAGCTTTATTAAAAGTGACAGTGTAACACATTTTTCCTTCTTATTGCTTTGTGGAAGAGGCAAAAAGACATAAAATATTAGTTTTAGAACTTATTAGAAACTACTGATATTTATGGTGGAATGAAAAGATAGCATTTTAATTCCCATGTTTGAATGGCTTATTTTAAGTTAATGTGCTCAGTCACAACATATTGCATGAGTTTGTCCATGTCTTGATTTTTGACTGTAAAACAGCATCATTATGGTATTCAAGAATCACAGTTTAGTCTTTAAAGCTCATATAACTTAATAAGGAGTAACACTAATTGATTTCTAATCTAACTCGCTCCACTGAAAGTCCAGGGAAGGAGAGCAAACCATTACAAGGAAAAATCAGAAACAGCAATTAATACATATTTCACTTACACCGTTCCATGTTTGATAGTAACATGGAATAAATTTGAAGAAAGACAACATTTGTCATAGAACAAGGACAAATACTACTTTTTTTTCTTTTTTGTAGATTACCTAAACCTAAACCTATGATCATCTATTCCAAATATGCTGCTTCAGCCCTTCATAATGTCTCTTTCATAATTTCAGCAGACCACCCAAATTTATTTTCTTGTATAATTTAAGTCAAATGTTACATAGACATACTACTTATAAAAAAGTAATAGTAATAAAGTCCTCAGGGAACTCATTTGTACATTCAAAAAGAGTCTGAAGCCTTATTTCTTCCCACTATTTTTATTGTTTAAACAGTCAAAGTCTACTGTAATAAACTTAATCTGAGAGTTGGCATGAACATAGGCATGCAGTTCCTTCCAGTTCCATGAAAACAGAGAATGGTGTCATTTCTTTGAGTCCCCTGACTTGTGCAAAACAACCCTGACTTCATTTCTTTTGATTATGACTGTTGAATATGTTTATTATAAAGTACCACACCTGCGTTTGAGAGGGGACTTGAGATCTGGACGCAAAGGCAGGACAAAAAGAGGTATTGTTGTTGGGTGTAGGTCTCTGCTTCTTGACTGCTGCTCCCCGGAACATTCCATGGTGTCACAAAATACTCTTACTCAGTTTCCTGCTGGAAGTGCCAGCCCAGAAAGATGGAGTGCGCTTGCAGAATCACAGAAGTGTGTGTGTGTGTTTGTTTACATTGTATATGTGAGAATGCATGTGTATTTATTTCAGTTTTCTTACTGTAATCACTTGTCACTTCACAATCAATTACCAAGTGTGAAGTCTTCTCATTTGCTCTGGGCTGTAAGTAAACTAACAAAGGGACATTTTAAAGAAGAAAGTTCATTGCTCATCTATGAATTACAAAAACTGTGTGTTTATGTGTCAGAACACTTGGAACAAAGTATGAAATGTCTCCTGTTCAGGGAAGTGGGTCTGCACTTAAAAATTTTATAGGGTTCTCCATAATATGCAGGAATACAGTCATGTGCAAAATACTGCCAACGAAATAACTCACCTGCACTCCACTTGGAATTGTAAAAAAGTATGACTCCCGCTGGATGCCACCAGTAGAAGGCCTTAGACACAAACCAGTGCTTCAGCATTATGCTTGGGTCAATGCAAAACAGTAGGCTGAATCAAGAAAGTTTTCAAAGTTGAAGGGTAATATCTTTATGTATAAAAATATAGAAATGCTAACTTCTTATACAAAAGTTCCTATGGATCCTAGAACATGTTTATTATTCCAGTACGCAAATAATTATGTGTATTTCTGGCAATCCCAGAACAGTGAAAAATACATCATTAAGACTAACATATGATCTGTGCAATAAAGATTAGAATAAATCATTTTACTCTTTGTCATACTTTTTAATAAAAGTTTGGGTCTTAAACTGTGTTTTTTATTTTCTATTTGGCTCTATTCTACAGTCATTTAGCAGACGCTTTTATCCAAAGCGAATTACATATGAGAGTAAGAGAACAACACAAGCATGAAATACCACAGTAGAGGACATGGTGGGAAGGTGCTCGTGGACTGCTGTGAGTCCAGTTGGACACAAGTGTTGACATGTAGTGCTATGGGCTGTGATTTTTTTTTTTTTAAATTTCTTGAGAAGGAACAATTTTTCTAATGAAAAAAAGGATCTGTCAATAAATGTTAAAAAATACTCAGAAAAATATCCTAATAGAACTGATTTTAAAACACATCAAAACGTATTTTGTCATCCGGTGGATACTAGCACCACAAGTTTCATATTTCCCCGAGCCAACCTGATCTGAGAAACAGTTCAGCTAATGTGTGAAGCACTTCACTGGGGATATTACGGTGCCAAGTCTGATATGCATTCCTTCATAAATCACAAAAGAGCAGATCGCTCACTTACGCATCCCTGTATTGCCTGATTAACTGCAAATCATAACATTGTCCCCAAGCATGCCACGAGTAAACAGGGGAGCGACAAGCAACAAACGTTTATTTCTTGTGCATATGCTCCAGAATTTAATTAGCCTTTTTTCTAACCCGTGAACCCAAAGCCTCACCCCTGCTGTAAGATGCAGAATTCATTAAGCTGTTTTCTGCCCTCAGATTTTCACACCACAGCTTTGAACATCTGCACCCTGTCATGTATCATCCCATTCATTTCTACTTAATTTGATCCTAATAAGTGTCTACACGAGGAGCCAGATGTTGCTGCTTCAAATGTGGCACTGAAAGTTTTGTTTGAGGGGAGTTATACTCTGTGCCTGGTGGGCAGGGAGGTGCATCCAGGGCAGGCATAGACTGTTTGAAATCACTCATTAATATGTAGAATAGTTTTACAAATTCTTGTTTTCTCAATATTAGTTTTTACTTGTCAGTGCACACAGAAATCCATCAACATTTGACAAGGTCCCTTGGGATGAGCCTGAAAACTTGCTTTTCATTTTCATTAATTCCACAAGACCTGTTTTCAACAAAATCATAGAATACATATTTGTAAAGTTTCAGAGAAGTCAGATTCAGTTTAAATGACACAACTTCAGTTGTTCCTTGAGGATTAAAAGTTGAAATAATGGAAAACATTTTATTCTTCAGAGGGCACAGTGTAATCTTGGGGGAATCGATGAATGTGAGATGATGTTAGGAGGGCAGAATGCTGGGAGTAGATCTGATTATGTTCTGTGGTTGGAGAACCCCTGTAAACTTGACTGCTAATCAGCACCATATGCCAGCCCCTGGCCCCTCATTCTCATCTTGTCAGTTCAAGTGGCTCCTAGACATGGCTCCTGATATGCCCTGGATTCAGCCGCAGCAACTAGCAGCCTGGCATGTGCTAATGAGAGAAGTGGTGTATGCTGAAGAACTCATGCACCCCAGAGATGCTGAGGAGGGTGAGCAGAGAAGCCAAAGGCTGGGCCATATGACCCGTCTGAGTGGGCTTCTTTACCTGTAGTGGCAGCACTGGTAGTGCTGCCAGCACACCACTGGGACTGTGCCGTATCTGTGGCAGCTAAATATGATCACAGCTTGGATGTACTAGTGATGAAGCACTCTCTATTCCTGAACATTTCATTTTGTACATTTGTTTCTCAAAGTGACTGGTACCTTTGTAAATCTTAGTCACAACCGTTTCTTTTGCAGACAGCTGATTCAAGAACTGGTAATAATCAGGAAAGGGTCCATTTGACAGTGAAACAGAACAGTGGAGCAAATCCATCATCAAATCAGGTCAATCTAAATAACTCATTTGATTAGAATTTCTATACATTTTTAAAGTCAAATGTGTCACCTTGCTTTTGGATCAGTATTACATGGGGAAGTGTCTAAGGAAGCAGCTGCTCCTATTGAGTACAAGACCACAATCAGAGTTATCACTGTGTTCCACTTAACTGACGTTGAAATAAAGGAGAGCATCTTATCAGACATACAGACAGGTACAGTATTTCCTCCATGAGCTGTTGTTGTTTAGGACAATATAGAATATAAACACGATGTGATGACGCTGCACTATTCTAATACATGATGAACGACAACAGCAGGATCTAAGAAGCCATGATTGATAGCTGTGATAGAGCCTGCTGTCTGCTCGCAGAGCTATTTGTACTGAATCCCAGACCGGGGACACCACTGCTTCTCTCATGCACTGTTGTCATTCAAAGTGACTGCAGCTTAGTGTATCTGTCAGCTGGCTGGTTTTTCATTGTTTTACATGCTTCTAAAGTACGCCTGTGAGAGAGAGTGAGAGAGTGCAGGCCCCTCAGGCAAACATCATGTCAGGCAGCTTTGTTCTACAGGATGGTGGGACTCCCTGCGCTGCTGCTTGGCTCCTCTGCTAACTGGGGAAGTGGAGGAGATTAAATGTAACATCCTGAATCTCATACTTCTTGATGCTTTGTGACATCTACACTCTGCTGAGACTGCATGCACAAAGGAACAGTGACAAAACAAACAAAGCCTCTTTGAAAGAGATTCA
Source organism: Telmatherina bonti (assembly GCF_933228915.1). Lineage (NCBI taxonomy): Eukaryota > Metazoa > Chordata > Actinopteri > Atheriniformes > Telmatherinidae > Telmatherina > Telmatherina bonti. The sequence continues at coordinate 26,780,827 of NC_136619.1, read as the reverse complement.
ATGCCACAATACATGTATATATCATTCACAGTGATGTTGTCTGACAGAGGTGGGAATTTCTACAATGCTAGCTTCAATAAATAAAGTCCTCAATAAAAATGTGTTGTCACAGTTGGATTTTGAAGAATAATTTCGAATAGACACTTTATTTAAATATAGTGAATTTACCAGGTATGTAGTCATGTTTTGACATGACTTGTAATAGTACATTAATAAAGGACTTGATACTGTATTATAAATGATTGAAGACAAGACCATAGTCAGTCAGTCCATTCAACCCTGGATCACTGACATAGGGGGCTGTGTTCCATGAGGGGAAGTCTAAGGCCCAGCTTTGTTGGAAGCTGCAGTGTTTAGTTTCATTAACAAGTTATTATAAAACTAAATAATGTTGAGGATTGGTGTCCTGTTAGTGTTGTCAGTTATTCTACAATCCTCTTTTGAAATCTTGCCAAAATGAATAAAAATACTTTTTTTTTTTCAAATCTGTGCAACTGTAACAGAAACACATAAAACAAAAATACATGAACAAAACTATGATTGAGATGTGCAAAGGAGGTTTTTCATTGTGGTGGCCACAGAGGAAAAGAAAAGGAGAGATGACAGAGATGGAAAATGCAACTGTCTGAAATGGTCATTATTATTTCATACACATGCCTTTTCTTTGCTTGAAAAATTTAAGCTGCAGTGGCAGCATCAACACTGCACATGTCAAAAAAAAAGCCCAGGGACCACAGATGATTTAAGTGGGAGAGGAAAGCATATGCAAAAACCACATGTGTAACAGCCATCAGTAAACAGCGAATATGTGGTAAGCTTGGCAGAACGGTGACATTTTTTTAGAGCACAGCAAGCGGGTTAAATACTTAACAGAAGGACTTGCTCCCTCTTTCACTGTGTCTGGTTGAGGATTAGACAGTGTGTGTAACTTCCCGATTATTAACTATTATAGGATGTGACAATAACTTTGGTATGCAGTTTTAGATTACATTTGAACATAAAGAACTGACCATGATGAATAAAAGCTTTATAAAGAAAGCATTTCATCATGCCTGACCTTAAGTTTGTCACAAGGCTGAATATTCATAATTTCAACTGAACAGGCTACTGCAATGGCGCTCTCAACACTTTTCTCTTTCATTTTGTTTTTCATTGCCAATGCTCCTCTTTCGCCTCAGCTACAAGCCAGACCAAACAATCAATTTATTCCTGCTACTGAGTGTGAAGCATTGATAAAAAGTATTTTAAAAAAAACAACTTGCTAACATATTGAGCAAATTTCAGTTTGGCCATAACATCGACAAATAATGGTTCAATTCAAAGCACACACTTTAAATCATACATTATGGTAATAGGCAGATATTTTTTCCAAACAAGGAATTTCAACAAGCCTTAAAAATTAAAGTCTTGAGTTCTGAAACCCCACTATCTAATTGTACACGCTTATTGGTGAGGCAACGATGCTGCAAATTTTGGTCACCAACCAATAAACAAATTTGCGTATATTGCTGTATTCTTTAGTCATTAGTTTACAGGCCATCTGTACATAAAAATAAACAAGAAACCTTCTTTCCTGTGTAGGATCCTAACAGTGGTGCTGACTTTGATCTGTGGTCCTTGATCTATTGGGCTCCTGGTGTCATATTGCCCTGTGATGTGGTGGATTAATTAGGTGGAACGGGTATTTATCCCTTAAAATCATAATACTAATTTACCCAATGCAATGCAGTGACTCTGTGGGTGGCAGCAGTGGTCCAGCTTCTATTAAAAATGCTTAGCCTTCACATCATCTGATGAGCTCCAGTACTGAATGGATCACAAATCTGTGGAGACCTTCAGCACGCAGAAATGCCAATTATTATGAAGAATCAATTATATCAATATCTACATCAGTTTGTGGCTGTTTGTGTTAGAGCATGTGCTACAGAGATGTTTATATAGCATTTGGTAGAACATAAAAAGTGCAAAAGAAATGCCTTAAATAACATTTCATTATAACGAAACAACAATTAAGATTTCCATTTGCATCAAATTTTTAAAAAGAGATTGGACTAAAGCATAACACAAGCAGAAGGGTAAAGAAGACAGAATCTGTGATGGATGGATTCAACAGAGGGTGGTGGCAGAAACTCCATTTATTGAATTAGTCAAATGTAAGAGAACACAAAAATGTAACGAAATTGCTGCAATAAAAAAGCAGCAGGTACAGGACACAGTAAGAAAGGGAAGCCTGGGGTAGAATGAGAGAGACTGCAAACAAAATCTGCCAAACCTTACAATAAAATCTTTCCTTGGCTCTTTGTGCTCAAACCAAAGATAGTGTACATTGTCCATCCCTCTGTACAATTCTGTAGTGCAGGGCCCCTGGTTCCTTGGGCTGAATGCAGCCTGTTCTTGTGCTCTGGCCTGTGAATGCTATCTCAGAGCAGCAGTACCGAGAATGCTGCCTATTCCCACACCCAGCAAACGCCACCAGGGGATAAGGAACACACAATTGATAGAAAGTGTATTCTTTTCCACAGGTTCCCACCATCATGTCGCTAACTGTTTCCGGTACCTTATCAAAGAACAAATGCTTTTGGAAACAGGGAAACAAAGCACTGGGTTGCATTGTTGCCTGCTTTTTGACAGGAATAATCTGGGTTTTCCATCACCGAACAAAGTAACCTCTGCCTAACATTCTTGCTGACATGGCTGTGCAGGGAGCTGACCATAGCCATCTGCTGTTGTCTGTTACACACAGCAGCGGACATCCATGGGGCAATACATACGTGGTTACCTCTGTATAATCTTATGTTCCACCTTCATTATGTGAAGTTTCTTTTTTGCAAAATGTTTTTTTCTTTTTGGGAGGTGTATTCTCTGAAATCCTTAAGATGCACCATACATTATTGGAAGGTGTTGACAAAATTTGCTTTTAAATATTCCTAAATATGTTAAATGTAACCATTTTGTGATAATTGATTAAAATTTGCAGACTGTTTTTATTAAACTGCCAACAGTGCCCACTGCCCCTTTCTTAATCCCACAGTTGAGTACCATCTACTGGCCATTTGTGGTACTGCAGGCACAACCGACATGCACTTTGACAAATGTGATCTGTTCTTCAAGGTTCTTAGTTGCATCTGCAAGGAAACATAAGGAGGATGACAACATCATTTTGCAACATTTAATAAAAGCATATTCTTTGAAAATGGTTTTAAAACATGACATTCTGTTTGATATTCTATACAAGAGTATATATATATATATATATATATATATATATATATATATATATATATATATATATATATATATATATATATATGTATATATATATATATATATATGTATATATGTATATATATATATATGTGTGTGTGTGTGTACACTTCAAGATCCAGTTAAAGCCACAAACATTTTACTTTTATGTGATGCACAAAAGCTGATGTATTGCAAGCTTGCTGAGTTATTTAGAACATTGCTTTTTTGTTGAGAAACAAAAAGCAAAGTGAAATGTACTTCGCTTCTTTAAGTATTTCAAGGTCCCAAAGATTACATTATGAACTTTCCAGACATGTTTTTTTTTTTTTTTTTTTTTTAAAGTAAGAAAAAAATAATAAATAAAAAAGGGACTTTGCTTGAAATCAGATACACTCCAGTCCAGTCTGAAAAGCATAAACATATTTATCACTATAACAGCAACAACATTTATATTTGTGTTTTTATGTTTGCACTAGGGCAGCAGTTTTACTTTTTCCCAAGCACTTACAGTGAGAATGAATTCGATTCGATTCAATTCAATTCAATTCAATTCAATTCAATTCAATTCAATTCAATTCAATTCAATTCAATTCAGTTCTATTCTATTCTATTCTCTTCTATTCTATTCTAATGTCACTGTTGTCATGAGAGACTTAATGCTTTATTTATTACATGGCCATAAAGCAGAGATTTTGCTCTGTGAAGCTGTAAAGCCCATTTTCACTTGCACCCATTTTGCTGAATATGGAACACATACTAATAACACTTGTGTTGTCTGTCTGTTGAATTAAGGAGGTGACAACCTGTTTCTGAAGCCAAGAAGTTGATGTCATCTGCACTAATAGATGAATAGATCAGTAGAGGTGTCACTATCTTCCCTGGTTTATGGAACACAGGCCACTGATAATTACTTACAAGATGACAGCCACTGAGCTAAAAAAAAAAAAAAAAGCTATTTTTTCTTCTCTTGGGATTTTCTAAATCAACTAATCTGATCAATAATAACAAATCAGAAAAAAATTAAGCATTCATTTTTAATTAATTTAACTCGTGCACTGAAAATGACAACATCAATTAGCCAATTTGTATAACCTACTAGTGAAAAAAGAATCTGCAATCAAAAACTATAGATATCCTCCTTTTTCCCACCTCTTGTACTGTGAAACTGACATGACACAGACTTTACAAAGTGTAAGATTTTCCGGTATGCCGTGATGCCCGTGAGGGGGTGCCAAGAAGAGGAATATTTTGAAAAAAAAACAACAACAAAAAAACAATGTTTTTCACAAAATAAAATCATCAATAGTCTTTCTAAAATATATATTAGCAAATTTTTAGATTGTTAAATCTTTACACTTTACAGTCAGTCCATTTCACCACAGACAAGTGCACATCAACTAATTTAACCCTTTTGAAAGGATAAATCTCAGCCCGGCTCATGGTCACACAAATGTCTGTCTTTTTGTCCACAATTTATGCATTCAGTTCAAATCTGTTGATTCACTAAAGGAGGGCAGTGAAACACAGACACTCTTCCATTGTGCCGCTGCACTGTTTTTGGTATCCACTGAGCCTCGGTGTGGGCTGCTCTGCATCCTCACTGCCCGAAGGCTGTTTTCCTCATCATATTAATGAGGCAGCGATGCTCCAAGCTGGGCTACAGAGCCGCCGCCTATGCTCAAGGAGCAGTCCTATTTACACTGTACCTATACTAATCTGACAGCCTTGATCAAGGAACAGAAAATAAAACCCCTAAGGCCTCTATTGATCAACCTTGAGTCTTACTCTAACACCGTTGTGAGGGGCTGGTTAGCTATTACAAATGTTAGTGTGTTCAATGAATTATTTCATCAGAAAAAGCAAGCTGCATTAAGTATTTATTTTGAAGTAAACTATTTCAAAGGAGTGTCCATACGATATCATCCCTGTTGAGATCAGGGTCCAGCAGTACAGGCAATTCTTTGTTTATATCTACTGTTCAGGGCTGAGTAAGTCGAATCACAGTTAAGACGGACGTCAATAGCAGGAAGTTTCTTTCAGTCTTTTAGGTTTTAAGATGGGATTCTCCACAGAGGAGTCTCAGTCCTCAGACTGGTGATCATGTAATTGCAGTTTCTGGAAAATCAACAGGCTTTGATTATTTCATTCAAAAATATGAAGGTGGGAGCCTTCCCGATTATAGTGTAAAACAGACTGCAAGGTTCTGGGACACCAGCACCAAACCTTTATTTATAACCTCTTAGTTAATTAACTTAAATCTGCAAGTGATAGAAGAACATAGTTGAAAACATAAGAGGAGTGATAAAGGAAGAAAACACAATAAAGAGTAGAGAGTATTTGTTGTAAATAATCAGTAATATAATTACCCATAGAGACCTGCTTTCGCACTGATTTCCTAAATGTTTACTAATGGACTCTCTTTGTAAGCCATTCTATTACAGAGAATTGTTAAGTGTTGCCCTGGAGGCTTATATCTCTCCCAGGGCCGTGGGCCTTGTTAATGGATGACCCACTTGTTAGCTAATTGCTGTGGTGTCCCTGAACACAAAGGAAATGTTAAATTATGTTATACTGCTGTTAGATAATGAGCTGAAGCAGGCACTGTACTTTCCTCTGTGCTCTCAGTGCAGAACCTATATAGACCATTGTGTTATAAACCATGTGATTTTTAGGATTAGTTTATTTAAACAGCACATTGGTCAAAACTGAACATCACCTTTTCACTCACTCTGTCTCTCTCCCCCTTCTCTCTCTCTGTATATACATACATACATACATACATACATACATACATACATACATACATACATTCATGTGTTTTTCTCTCTCTCTCTCTCATATATATATATATATATATATATATATATATATATATATATATATATATATATATATATATATATATATATATATACACATATATTTATATATATATATATATATATATATATATATATATATATATATATATATATATATATATACACATATATATATATATGAGAGAGAGAGAGAAAAACACAACAACTTACACATTATGTTATTGTTATGAATGATCAACATGTGAAATTAAAAAAAAAACAACTGAAACATAACAAATGTTAATTTAGTTTGGAAAATCTCACTTGCAGTGTTGAGGCCTGTGCTATTTTGCTGTTTGTCCTTTTTCTACAACTAACCAGTGCGCACAAGCGTGAAAGAGTCATTCAACTATTTGTTATATTGTCATCCCAATATTAAAAAAATATCATGAATTGCATGTTTAACTAATAGAAACAAACCTACACCTTAAAACAGTAGAATGATCTTCAAATCATAACCATATGCTGTGCTGCAAAACATCAAAACACATTGTTTTAGAATATGAACAGGTACTTCTGAAATAAGTGATCTGGCAGGAAAAAACATGTAAATGGAGACCTCATAAAGATGCAAGGTCACACAAATCTTACACAAGGACCTGGTGGACCATCTTTAATGTCTCATTTCTCTGGTGAAACCCTGACAGATAAGTACCTCATAAAGCAACATGGAGGATTTTGCTGTCACCTCAGTGCAACAAAGGCAGACTGACTGAAACCAAATGGAGTTTACAAAGTAAGAAAAACTCAAAAATTAAAATCTCCCCAAATATCCCCTTTAAGGATTTTTAATAAGCAAAAAATGTTATCAGCTTTTTCAGACTGCCTTTCTTGCCTATTGTTTTATTTTCTGTTACATATCAAGCTATTTCTAGGGTGTACAAACATGCATTTTTAGTTGAATGTGACTCAGTTAGGGAGGCCTGTGAGTTCATATTTCAGAATCCCAAAAGTACAGAGAGCCTCCTCACCTCCTGGACCTGAAGCCAGGAGTGGAAAGGCCAAGCTGGCCAAAGAGTCTCTTTCACCCGCCTCTGAGGATTTGTTTTCACTGGAGGACATGCTGGAACACAGTGCCATGTTTGAATTCGACTGGCACTTTTTTCAAATAGTAGCCTTGGCCAATTGGAAAGGCCTGGCTGGTGATTTTGTTCAATATTTAAAGTCCTAGGGCAGAATCTCTGGCAACAGGGGATAAACAGAAAGCACTGCTTGATATGAAATGAAATAAATAGCTAAATCTTGCTTTCCTTAGATATCTTACAATTGAGACCTTCTCAAATCCCAGAAATTACATTTTACAAGCCCTTTTCATGCCTATGGTTTTGTTACAGCTTTATCATCAGTATCAGCAGCCTGTGTTTATTCAACCCTCAATTACCAAAGGCTCAGCCGGCAGGCCTTTAATTGATTACTTTAATTGATTGGTTGGGGGGTAACCATGGCTGAAAAGCAGTTTATCTTAATCAGTTGAGAGGAAATTTAGAGAGGGGCTTGATTTCCTCCAGCTGATCACCTCTCTGTAGCATGAAAGTGCAGACTGGGAGGAGATGTGAGTGAAAAATGTCTGGTTACACATCTAACACCAAGGAAGAGATTAAAATTCACCAGATGCATGAAGATGATGATTTTGCAGTATTTGTCTTATCTTTTCAGGACTTCCTGCAGTTACACAATCCCATATTTTTCATTAAATCCCTTTCAAACTAAATGGAGCAGAAGATTATAGCTGATTGATTTATCATTTAACAACAAATGAGGTGGCTGAACTTTACAATGATGTTCATATGCAGAATCTATCAACATCAATTTTCCTCCAGAAATATGTTTCATAAAATAGTTTTGTTAAATAAACTAAAGCCAATCAAATGAAAAACCCAGAAAGGAAAACTGCCCATTTTGGTCAGTATTTGGTCAGTCTTTGCAGTGTACACATCTATCAATTCTCAATCAAATGGAAAATTTAATAACTAGAATGTTAAGTGTATTGCATATCAGTCTGAATTACCTGAATTCTAAAATATTTAACAAAATGACATTTGCCCATCTTGAGACACTTTGTAAAAAGTTTTTAAAATTTTAACATTTATTGCAACATTATCAACGACTTTTTTTGTGACACATCAAGCTTTATTGAAGACATGCCACCACTAATGGTGTGAAGTATATATGCAAAAAGAAAGGTATATTTGTATGTAACACAACTGAGGACCTGTGCACATTTTAATTTTTGCACATATTGAGGGAGAAAATGCATGCTTTTTTTAGCACATCGTTTTCGTGTTTGTTGCGAATGCAGATGGACACAACGTCAGAAACATAACAGATTGCTGATCATAATTACACCTTTTTTCTGTGACTAAAGAGTAACAAATATCTGGGGAATATACTGAAAATCCCACAACCTGTTACTGAGATCATGTTGCTGTTGACAAGATGAGACTTGTGAAACAGCAGGTTTTTGACTGGTTCCTTTCCTGTGGATGTGAATGGGTTACAGAGTTTTTTTTTCTTCTTCTTCTTCACTTTGTTGATAGTTAAGTGTAGGAGCACTGATACAAACTGTCAGTTTTCTGCTGCTTTCCATGGCTAAGAGCAGGGATGCATCTGTATATGAAAAATACCCTAAAACTTGTATTTGCTGCCTCATTGACCCTACATCTTGCATGTCAAATAGTACGTGTTTTTATTTCATTTTGAAAGTTGAAAGAAAACTAAAAGTACACTTTCTCCAGACACAGGAAACTTTTTAAATAACTTTGACAGCAATATTAAGTGCATGTTATACAGAGACTTTGCAGAACTTCCTGTGTCTCAATGTACTCTGGGGAGAGCCTGATACAACTGTGTTTGGAGCAATGCTGGTGGTATCAGCTTGTAGGGTAATGATACTACAAGTTTAAAATGAATGTTAACAATGAAATGAATTCAAGGAGAATGCCAGCATTATCTAAGTACCGTCATAAAAGCTCCTATTGATCTAAAGCAGATTCATGTATGATGTATTGATATAGTGAATACTTTCTGTAAAGAGGTTAGAGAAAGACAATTCAGATAATTACAATGATGGTCTCGTACAAGAGAATGCCCATAATGGACAGAATGCATTTAAATCAGGAAGCATGTACTTAAATGAACCATTCCTAGTTTGTGTATTCAAGTAGTGAGCTATTTACAACTTCAACTTGCCTGAAATTATGATAACAGTGACCTTTGCTTTGTATGACCACTTTGACCTGTCTGGCTTCATTTATGTCCACTTACTGTTTGCCCTTTGCCTGTTGGTAATTGGTCTCTGCTTGGCACTAATGGCTGCTGGATAGGAATGCTTTTTCCCTGTCTGTCCAGAGGATAATGACAAGAGGCCAGTATGACCTTGTCTGGATGGGAGCAGCTTTCCTTCTTTCTGAGAGAGGCCACTCCACCAGGCTCCCACTAGGCTCTGGTGTGTGTCAGCATTAGAAGGTCCAGCTCTGAAGCGCCACAGTACGGCCAAGCACAACCATAAGAATGATGAGCAAGCTTTCCCATGTCATCTATTTCAAGGTCCTGGTCTGCACTGAACAAGTACTTACAAAAGTCAAGCTAAAATAAAAACATGAGATGCAATTTTTAGATAAAATTGAAAACAAATAAATTGCTTGTGAAAGTCCACAAAAATTCTGATTGAATAGTAAATTGTTTTTATTGCATATGACCTATGCTATGTCACGCATGAACCAGTATATTAACAAATTATAGCCAATAATTAAGTATTATTAATTTTGTTATTAACCCTTTAGGAACTGTAGGTTTTAAAAATTTAATGAAAATGAAAATGAATATGAATATGAACCAGAGTTTATGATGGCAGTAAAATCACTCATCTATCACATCACAGATTGCAATATTAGATGATTTTCACTTTGTCCATGGTCAACGTCTTACAAGCTTCACATATCTGTCATCTAGTGGTGGTGTCTTGTCTTAGATTATGCTTGAATTGTCATCCAGTTCATTAGGAAATAAGTTACTTAAATGCAGTAGGAGTATTTAGGAGGGATCATTATGTTTTCCAAACTTCAAGCAACATTTCAACTCTATATCAAACCAAGTGGACGTATTAAACCTGACTTAACAGCAAGAAAAAGAAGTGAATTTATGAATAAAAGTTTAAACATGGCTAAGATACAAATTTTGTAACCTTAACTGTCATTTTGAGTCTCTAAATAGTAACCTTTCTGACTGCTAATACTAAAAGAGTAATCATCTCCTGGCACTGACACTCACAGAAAAGTATGTTTCCTAAAGTTCTATTAAAATATGTTGATGTCTCCTTTCATCCAGTTTGACATACCACAACGCTGCAGGTTTATGAATTACTGTGAAAATACTTATACTGTGAGGTGTACCATTCAAGTGGTGCAATTATATTTGTAATAAAGGTGTCAAATCTATACATTTTGATTAGATTTAAAGCTGACTTTCATGATTTTTCATTTGTTTGTTTGTACATGCCAGTAGGTGCATACGAGGAGCTCTTGGTAGACAGTATTAATAATATAATAATAATAATAATAATAATAATAATAATAATAATAATAATAATAATAATAATAATAATGGTAATATACAGTATTTGTTGTACAGTATCATGACATTTGAAGATGCCCTCTTACAAACTAAGAAACAAATGAGTGACTCTGGAGAAAAAAATATTTTCAGAGCTACATGTGTTGCTCAGTGACGCAGGTTAAGTTTCACCACTGGAACACTTGGCTGGATTATAAGCTTTGTGTTACAGGACAGCCGCAGGGTTTTTGTTAGTCCTATTAAAGTCTCCCTAAGCCCAGAGAGCATGTTTAAAGCTCTATGTGTGAGAAACATATAGCCTTGTAACAGCTGTTGATGTATATGTCCACTGGTTATAAAACTATTTATTTTCAATACAAATAAAGTTTGCTGTGGGTAAAAAAAAAAAAGAAAGAAAGAAAAGGAAAAAAGATGACTGAAAGACAGAAATATGGACAGACACACATGAAAACATTTTCCTTTTTATTCTTACTTCTCTACCTCATTCCATTCTGTCACTCCATCTCACTACCGTCGCTGTGCTACTCTTCCCAGATAAATGTTTCATGAGGCGGTCCCCATATCCTCTCCTGGAATAACGTCCTCTAGATATGTCCAAGAGATTATACGACACATCACTCAGTCACATTTACCTCAGACTGCACATCTCACGGTGTAGCACAAGTGCATCTTCAACAGAACTAAGAGAGGAGGAGGAAAAAAATAGAGTAGAAGCATATTTTATTACCCAAAAACTGACTGTCAAATAGTGTCTGCAGTCAAAGAATTATCAAAGGATTTATCTTTTTCAGATGTGAAAGTCTAAAGTGGGTCACACACACACCACATTCATGGTAATATCACAGTAAATATTCACAAGCTTATCATTATTTAATCAGCCCCTAATGGAAAAGATCCCCGCCCCAAATATAGACCCACCTCCAAACTTAATCATTTTCAAATAGGTTAACAGCTGTAGCTGTAAACTTCATACTATTAGTCTGCTTGTTATGCATTTCACCTTGGCAGCTGCACACAGGACAGTGAAAGGGTTCTTCAGATTGACCTAATGCCATACAAACATTATAATGTTTTGTTAAAACAAACAGAAAGATACAAAAATAAAAAAAAAAATAGATTGACTACAATACATTTCAGCAGTTAGAAAAAAAAATCCACGCAAAATCAGAGACTAATATTGCTGGTTGGTAAAGTCCAGCAAAAGAAGACAAATTATTTTAAATTTATTATAAGTATTGTGACAGTTTTTTTTTAAATAAATGCAATATTGATATGCTTTGCTTTTTCACACAATACTATTTTGTTGAGACAAATTGAGCTAAATGTTTCCATTTTTATTTTGATGACATTGTTACAATCTGTGCTTAATCCCATTGACAGACCAAGGATTAGTATCTACTGTTCGCAGCAGCGGCATGTCACCCATGTAACGTAATAATATATGACTGCATCAAGATGAAATGTGTTAACCATATGAACCTTGGCTCTCTGTTAAGAGCCCTGCTGTTTAATTCGTGGTAAATTATACCATCTTGACTGCCAGGGTCATTTGTCATCACATAGTGATGTGTTGGCAACAGTGGAAGTAAGAACATTGTTGCTTTTACAGCTTCTGGGGGCAAACCTCTGTGATTTTTGTTGTCCACTGGTCGTGTTCTTTACTGTAGGTCATTTTGAACCATTTTTCTTAAGTTAAAACTAAACAACCTATTGCCAAGCCATTGTATAATGTTATACAGGTCCATCAGATGAGATGCTGAAGTAGATCTTTTTCAACATTTGGGGTCTTGCCTCACCTGTCCAGAGAAAGCAAAGAATCTGTCTTTAGTATATCATCTAGAGAAGTTTTATTGAAGCTTGCTTTTTCAAAAAGTACTATACAATATTCTTTTCAATACACAGGTCTTTTTATTATACAGGTTTCTCTATGGTATTCTATTTTCAAGTCCAGTTTTTAATTTTTAATGCAATGTAACTTCATTGCATTCAGTGTGGGATCAAAGTGTTCTGCTTCTCTGTTTGATGTATCCTCTATTTGAAGTTTTTTTCCAGACACAGAGAGTGTAAAACAAAAGTTTACATATTCTTGCTTTTGTGGGAGCAACTTCTGCTGCACAATGTATTGATCACGGTTTCAGGGGGAAAGGAAAAAATAGTAGAAAAACTTGAGTTTTTGTTTGAATCATGTTGTTGCATTACCACACAAGACTACAAGCCTACTCCAAGCTTGTGTGTGAAGGATCTGAACTAAAGGCAGGAAAAAAGAAAAACTCAAAGGCTGGTCAACTTTGTATGGTATCAATCTGAAAGCAGGTGATTGGCCATATGTGAATGTAATGTCCAGCACTGTCCTGATGGACAACTGCAGCCCAGGAAATATCAACCACTGACAGTGATTGGCAGGTAAAAGCGGCAGGGTTGCTGCAATGTTGAATGTCTGGTCCCCAAAACACAAGAGGTGTGATTAGGAGCCGTCAAACAAACATGAGGTGGCTGACAATGACATCACACACAGCCACAGTGGTAACCAGAAACACTGCGCAGCTGTTAGAAAACACAGTGTTTAGACACATGCCTGTGTGTATGGTGGCCTGTGTAAAGTGGCTAAGAGCATACTGTGATTTCTCTGATTTGGCATTTGTCAGTTTTTGCTACAAAAAGTGATTCTGAAACAGTGAATTTTACTCTTTTTCACAGTCAAGCTGTTAAAGTAAGCTTTGCTATCAGAACATTGTATGTGGAAATGTCTTTGCTCCAGGTAGAACCCTCTTTCTGAAAAAGTTAGGACTCAGAGAAAATATAAATTAAAACAGAATACATTAATTTGAAAATATAATAGACCAATATTTCAATCACTATTAAACTTGGAAAACATTCAACTGAACAGTCCACTAGCACCTTCCTACGATGTCATCTACTGTGTGCTTTTGTGCTTGTGTTTTTCTCACTCACTTAGATAAAAGTGTCAGCTAAATGACAGTACAATAGAATAGAAAATGTGTAAACTGACACTTGACTATTTAATTAAAGATATCAGCTCATGTTGTATTTGTCAGCAACAAAAAGTCTCAAAACTGTTGAGATAGGGTCATGTTTTTCTACAATCTCTCTTATTCAGACATTCCCTTAAATATCTGGGAACTGATGAGACCGGCTGTAGAACATTCAAGTAAGGAGTGTTGTACCGTTTTTGCCTGATAAGATTTTTGCTGCTCAAAACATCCTGGATTTTGTGTTGTATTATGTGTTCTATTATGTACCAAATGTTTATTTTTTAGTTGGTAAAAGGTCTGAACTGCAGGCAGGCCATCCACTAACTCAGTCATGCTGTTGTAATATATATCTATCTAGATATATATATACACCGTAATTTCACGACTATAAGGTGCACCGTAGTAAAAGGCACAGTCTCAGTTATGTGCGCCCTTTCTGTATTTAACACATACATAAGGCACACCTGACCATAGGGCGCGGGTTTTATATACCGGTACAATCCACGCCCACACTCCCCCCTTTAACATTCTCAATGCACAAAAGCATACAAGTATGCCTTTTTAAAAAATACAGCGGGAGCAAAACCAAGTTTGGTTGTGCTTTATTTAAGTATTGATTACAAACTACTAACATTTTTTAATCATCAATCAATAATCAATAGGCATGGGCATGGTAAAACACACGGATAAAACAAGCACACAAGTGTGCGTATTTAAAAATAGACCGGGACCAAAACTGAGTTTGGTATTCACATTTTTTTTTTTTACCGGTAATCGTCATCAGTCAAACCCATCAAAGTCCTCATCCTCTGTTTCTAAATTGAACAGCTGCGCTAAATCTCCAGCAAACATGCGAGGTTCACTTTCTTCACTGTTAGAGTCACTTTCCGTGCCGTGCGGCTCCTCTGAAATGATGCCGGCTTTTGCGAAAGCGCGGACAACAGTGCCAGCAGACACGTTAGCCCAAGCGTCTTTCCTCCAACTCGGGCCACCTTGCCTTATGTCCACGGAAACTCAACTGCGTCTTCTTTACCTGTCGGACCTCGTTTTCCATCTTCCTCCACTTGCGAACCATCGATTCATTAATCTTAAATTCTCTCTCGGCTGCTCGATTTCCACACTGCTTAGCGTAGTTGATGGCCTTCAGTTTAAACTGTGCTTCATAAGCGTGTCTTTTTGCCATTTTCAGGGTTGTTAGAAAAAGGTGTCCTGCATAACGCACATACCTGTTCTTTTATATGCGATCAACGCCCACGCTCCACCCTTTAACGTTCTCATGGCATTCTCTACTACGTCCGATTACAAGAACAACAACAACAACAACAACAACACGCACACAAAGGGCGCACTGCACTATAGGGCGCGCCGCACATTTTGAAGAAAATCTAAGACTTTTATGTGCGCCTTATGGTCGTGAAAATACGGTGTGTGTGTGTGTATATATATATATATATATATATATATATGAATATATATATATATATATATATATATATATATATATATATATATATATATATATATATATATATATATATATATATATTCATATATATATATATATATATATATATTCATATATATATATATATATATATATATATATTCATATATATATATATATATATATATATATATATATACACACACACCGTATTTTCACGACCATAAGGCGCACATAAGTCTTAGATTTTCTTCAAAATGTGCGGCGCGCCCTATAGTGCAGTGCGCCCTTTGTGTGCGTGTTGTTGTTGTTGTTGTTGTTCTTGTAATTGGACGTAGTAGAGAATGCCATGAGAACGTTAAAGGGTGGAGCGGGGGCGTTGATCGCATTCATATATATATATATATGTATATATATATATATATATATATATATATATATATATATATATATATATATATATATATATATGAATATATATATATATATATATATATATATATATATATATATATATATATATATATTCATATATTCATATATATATATATATATGAATATATATATATATATATATATATATATGAATATATATATATATATATATATATATATATGAATATATATATATATATATATATATATATATATATATATATATATATATATATATATATATATATATATATATATATATATATATATATATATGTATAGATAGATAGATAGATATCCTTCAGGATTGATTGCACCTTTCCAGAGATGGTAGGTGTAACATGTCGAGTTCACCATCCCACTTCTGACACCATGTACAATTCTGTCCTATTGTGAATTGCACTTCAATACCATGACACTTCTGGTAACAAGTAGGCTGGTCTCTCTACATTTTACTCCAAAGGACAAAGTATCCATGATTTCCAAAAGATATGTTCAAATTTTTCATTTTTAACCATAGAGATTCTTATTACTTTGCCCCAGTCCATTTAGAATTAACTTTAGCCCCAGGGGTGTTTCAGGATTGTCTTCACATATGGTTCCCTCTTTGCATGATGGAGCTTTAACCTGTACAGTGCACAGTAAATTCTGATCTCAAACAATGATTTCTCAAAGTGTTGCTGAGCTCATGTAGTGATTTCCATCAAGCCTGTTTGTGATGTTGTGTTGCCTAAGGGCCTGAAGGCATCCTTTGATTTTCAGTCATGTGCTTTTCACACAGTGATTTTACCAGAAATCTGTGTGCCATTTTACATTGAGCAACATTATTATGAAATTGCTGCAGATTTTGAATTTATTTTTTTGCTCATTACCAAAGACCTGCTCATCTCTACTAAGAGACACTGCCTCTCTAGGTTTTTTTTTGTATTGAATCATGTTACTGAGTGGTTAATTACATTATAGTAATTTATCAGACCTCTTTCCAAAGCATGTTAGAAGTTACAAATACACTGGAGGCAATGTGGGGTTCAGTTTCTTGCCCAAGGATATTCTGACATGCAGTCAAAGATGTTTGGGATCAAATCAGTAATCTCCTTACAAAGTAGGCGCACATTCTTTCAGTGGTTTTCTTTCAATAAAATTATTTTTTTCAGCCTTTTGTTCCTTACTCCCCTACATCTGCTCCTGCATCAAATTCAAGATGAAAAGTATAATGTCACTGGATGCTTTCACTATGTGATATGTTTTATGTGGTCTACTGTGAGTAAAATATTGATTTATACAATCTGCAAACCATTCAAATCCTTTCTATTATCTGTATTTAAATTTCATGATGTTTTTCAACTTAATTGGAATTTGGGTTGTAATCAAAATCTTTTGTCAAACAAGAGTGGAAAAAATGTGTAATATTATTATGACAATGAACCTCATAAGGCCACTTTTCTTTTAATTAGAAATTAATCTGTTTGCTTTGTGGTATAATTTTATGTTTTTATCAATCATTAGGTACATTATATATGTGGAAAAACATAACAATCTTGTTCTACCAACTTGTTCTACCTTAGTTTCTTATTAGAGGTGTAAAAAACCATTTTAGGAAGTATAAATGTGTAACTTAGACTAAAAGAAAAATTAAAAGTACATCAAAAAAATATGCCAAAGTTTCACTGTGTGTATTGCACACAATGGCTCCAGCAGAAACTGAGTGGAATCATCAAAAAACCCTCACACCATGGTCACCCCCATCTTCCGTCCCCTACATTTTGGGAGAAGATGCAGCTCAATCTGAACAAAAACCAACATTTTCAAGAACATATTCAATCCCAAGCTTAAATGTGCTCCCCATCCTCCCCCACTCTACGCAAACCCAGAAAGTGCAACACCCTTCCTAACTGCATATTAGGAAGGGTATGAATGCATATTTATTAACTTACCAATACTAACATGGTATTTACTAAACATGTGTTCTTTATTTTCACCTTGTAGATATCTGTACATATCTTTTATTAAATATGTTTTAACATCTATATATTCTGTTGTCTCTTGTTTTGTACACGTCTGGTACAGATCTATATGTATATCAATATATATGTAGTTCCCGTATTCAGTTTGAAAATATCTTGATAATACCTCTGGAGTTTACAAAAAAGGAAACATGTTGAATTTGTCACAGGGTCATTACAATTAAGTAAATAAATTCATTTTACAGCTTGGGCATTTAATTTTCTACTGCAGTGAAAATGAACGTACATGAAACTGAAACACACAGAGAACAGATTGTGTGTTGTTATAAAAACTGTTCCATGACCTGCATCCAATATAAACAGACCCATACATACTTAGCAAAGTTGAGTCTAAGGCGCTTATTCACTATTTTGGTCTGGTCAGGGTGTAACTCCTGACTCACTCCATACAATAACATCAGACCTGACTGGTAAACTGTCTTTGAGGTAGGTCATTACTCCATACACATTTTTCAGTTTAATTACCTGTAGAGGTGTGTTAAAAAGGTAAATATATACTTCACTTAATCCAGCATTTGATATCTTTTGATCAAACAGATGACTAACCTGACTTAATTTGTGGTCATGCTTCATATTTGTGATTTCTTTTTAAACAAAATCAGAAATAGTGTTTCCATTTTCCTAATATTGATATACTCCATGTGATGATATGAACAATAAACTGACTGAAATTACACTATTTCATGACATTTATAAATGAAGATCTTATCTCAGGTTATGAGGCATCTGAGGAGATCATACTGTTTTGTCACTGTGAATATTCCTCAGAGTTGGCTGTGAATACTCAACTGGTCTGTGGTAGAACGCAAGGCAATCAGTAAGATAGTGCCAGTGAAGTACAACTGGGCTGTTACTGGCACACTTTCTTATGTTGAAACTCCAGTTGAGAGCAGCTTGTGCATTTGTTTGATTGTAGTCTTGGTTTCATCAGCTTTTTTAACACTGGTCAAACAGTTGTTGATGTAAAAGGCAGTCTCATGATCACCCCTGTTATCCTTCACATGCCTCTGGAGGGCATACATGGCACATAGGGACTGCATGTCATCCCAAACAGCAAAACCTTTATTTATACACCGTGGGTACTTCCTCTTTCCTTGGCTACTCCAGAGAAAATGGAGAAAATGCTTGTTTTCTGATAGCAGACAGACCTGATGAAACATTGCTTTGATGTCACCACTAAGAGCCACACTGTGTTCCTGTATCTAGTATGAGGAACAGTTGTAGACAATGCTTGTCTTAACATTGTGGTGGACAACATAGAGCAGCAGACACCAGGATTCTGTGGAGCTCTCTACCGTTTCAGGAGATAGAGGTCTGACATAGCCCAACATTGTTCAAAAAAATAAAGGGAACATTAAAGTAACACATTGTAGATCATTGGGGCAGCTGTAGCTCAGGAGGAAGAGCAGTTGTCCTTCAACTGGAAAGTTGGGAGGTCAACTCCAGGCTTCCCCTGACTAAATGACAAAGTGTCCTGGGGCAAGACACTGAACCCTGAGCTGCCCCCCAATGTGCCTATTGGGGTATGAGTGTGTTGTATGAGTGTATGTGCGTGAATAGGTGAATGTGACAAGTAGTGTAAAGTGCTTCGAGTTGTCTGCATGACCAGAAAAGCACTATATAAGTACAAGTCCATTTACCATCTGAATGAAATATTTTTATTAAATACTTTGTTCTTTCCATAGTTGAATGTGCTGACAACAAAATCACACAAAAATTATCAATGGAAATCAAATGCATCAACCCATGGAGGTCTGGATTTGGAATTAGACTCAAAATCAAAGTGGAAAAGCACACTACATACTGATACAACTTTGATGTAATGTCCTTTAAACAAGTCAAAATGAGGCTCAGTAGTGTGTGAAGCCTCTGCATGCCTGTATGACCTCCCTACAACGCCTGGGCATGCTCCTGAACAGGCGGTGGATGTTCTCCTGAGGGATCTCCTCCCAGACCTGGACGAAAGCATTCGCCAACTCCTGGACAATCTGTGCTGTAACTTGGTGTTGATGGATGGAGCGAGACATGATGTCCCAGATGTGCTCAACTGGATTCAGGTCTGGGGAATGGGCGGGCCAGTCCATAACATCAATGCCTTCATGTTGCAGGAACTGCTAAAACACTCCAGCCACATGAGGTCTAGCATTGTCTTGCATTTGGAAGAACCCAGGGCCAAAAGCACCAGCATATGGTCTCACAAGGGGTCTGAGGATCTCATCTCTGTACCTAATGGCAGTCAGGCTACCTCTGGCGAGCACTTGGAGGGCTGTGCGGCCATCCAGTGAAATGCCACTCCACACCATTATTGACCCACTGCTAAACCGGTCATGCTGGAGGATGTTGCAGGCAATTGGTTGGGTGGGTCTTGGCAATTGCCTATAATTTCCACCTGTTGTCTATTCCATTTGCACAACAGCATGTGAAATTGATTCTCAAATCAGTGTTGCTTCCTAAGTGGACAGTTCAATTTCACAGAAGTGTGGTTGACTCAGAGTTACATTGTGTTGTTTAGGTGTTCCTTTTATTTTTTTGAGTATTGTACATACATACATATAATATATATATATATATATATATATATATATATATATATATATATATATATATATATATATATATATATATATATAAAGCAGAAAAAAAACATGTTGGTTTGTTCTCATTGAACATTGTTGTTGAACTCCTCAGTAATAATTAAGCTGATGGCCTATTATGCTGTATTGCAAATCAAATATGCGAAGCATTTGGCAGTTGCTGAAGTGTGGAGTCCTGGCATTAGGCCAGCCAGTATTTCAGAAGAAACCATGCAGGTGCATCACAAATCTCTTGTGACTGTCGATTAAAAAACAAAGGTCAGACTCTAAACTGGACTAAGCAGTATGGAAAATCAATGAATGAATAGGACAAAAACACATAAATGTCCTTGTAATGCAGGTGTTGTTCATGTTATATAATAAGGTTTAGGCACTTTAATCTGTACTGGAACATGCCTTTTCTTTGTTTGCGATTTTCAGTTAAACAAATGTATATTTATATATACTTTTTCAAAAGATTTCTTGGATAGTTGTATGTTGTATGCTTTTTGACAGATTGTGACCCATCCCGTCTGAATGGCTGAATTCAAATTTGTTTATAACCAAGATAAAATAGTGCTGCTACTTTAATGTTGCTGTGATATTGTCAGCTTTTGCAGTGTTTACCATTACTGCAGTATTTTGTTTGCTACAGTTTTGTTTATCCCTTGAATTCTAGTATATTTGCAGGCTATTGGATGTTGTTTAGTTGTCATCAAAAGAAGCTTATCTATGAAAGTTTTTCTGTTTTGAAGGAGAACTGAATTTCTGCATTAAAAATTAAATGGTATATTGCAAAACATCACTTCTTAGATTTGGGGCAAGTGTTGGAGCAGATGTTCCTCCAGTGATCTGTAAATAAGTGGAATTGTAGATAAAGACACTGAGTAGGCTGTAAGATATTCAGGAAGCAGCCCAGCCCTGCTTCAAATCCACTCTAAGAAAATAGAGAAAACGCAGTCAAAAACTGTTAAAGGGTATTTGATTCTTGTATCTTGTTTTAGTTCTACTTCCTCTCCCTTTCTCCACACACCCTCTCTTATTTCTGCTTGAACTCAGAGTGGGGGTGATATAAAAGGACCTTGAAGAAGGCTGAGAGATTAAATTAATCGTTGGTGGGAGGAAAAATATCACTAAAGTATGCATAAGTGTAAAATAAATGAAAACAAACAAACATATATAAAAAAAACACTGTCTTGAATTGCTGATGGATTGCAATCGCAGTAAAACTGAATACTTTGTGGTGTGTTTTTTCTCAGGCTGTTCAGAGGGAGTCTACTGCCCTCTGCATGGCTCGCACATTTAATGAAACATATGACAATTGTTCCTCAATCAGAACAAGTGCTTGTTTAAAATGCAAATCCACTCTTGTCTGTGACACACTGTAATTAGGCAGAACAATGATGCATTATTTCTGTGATCTTTCTAAGCGCTCATCAAGGGCTTTGAAAATGGGACAATGATTGACCACCTGGTCCTGCTCCTGTAGCTAAATTTATTAAACACACATCCTTTAGAAAATCAATGCACAATTGTATGAGTTGTACCGGGTCAGACTTATTTTTCATGTGACATAATTAGGCTGACCTCTGACTTGTTAAAGCTTAGGATTGTTCTGCATAATTATTTCACCTATTTCTTTAAACTGCATGATATGTTTTTGAAGAACCAAAGACAGCCTTTAGTTTTAGCTGCATTACAATATTATACATAAATAATGCGTTAAAACTTTATTTCTATAGTTTTTTTTTATAGATACTTCAAAATTGTTCTATTCTGTATGATTTTCAACATCAGACTTCATTATATTTGTGGTGGCTGTTGTAAATATCTTGCTTAGACTGCCTCAAGTTATTATTTTGAAGGACAGAATACTTAGAAGTCTCAAACATTTTACAAAAGGACTGCATTATTTAAAAAAAAAGAGCAAACAAATAGCTTTTTCTAATTTAATAAGACTAAAATTTTCCTCTACCAGTTAAAATAAATTAACCATTCCCCAACGGTCAAGTGAGTATAATTACTGTAATATTGTTTCTCAATAGGACTCAATCATAGCATTGTCAGCAGCACAGATCCATGACCACATCCACCTGACATATTCAGCTCCTTCTGTGGATGAAAGATTTGATCACCATTTCCAGTGTTCACCTATGTGTCCCAAATGCATACCTTAAGTATTACATTGTTGATTCAACTTCATTCATTCATTCATTTTCTGAACTGCTTAATCCAATTCAGGGTCGCGGGGAAGCTGGAGCCTATCCCAGCTGGCTTTGGGTGACAGGCAGGGTACACCCTGGACAGCTCGCCAGTCCATCGCAGGGCCACATAGAGACGAACAACCACTCATGCACACACTCACTCCTATGGGCAATTTAGAGTGACCAATTAACCTAACTTGCATGTCTTTGGATGGTGGGAGGAAGGCCACTGACTGAACAGCCAAGGATTGAACCAGTGACCTTCTTGCTGTGAGGCCACAGTGCTAACCACTGTTCCACCGTGCAGCCCTTAATTCAACCCTTGATTGTTTCCCATTTATTGTGTATGAAAAGCACTGCAATGGTTCTGCAAGTGCTGATGTCACATCTCAAGAGATGGGGTTTCAGTTTCCATGTGAGCCTTGGAGTTATTTTGACTCTGACTTGTCCTTTGGCCCACATATTACTAAAACAGCCTTCTTTCATTTACGTAATTTAACCAAAATTGGGGACATTCTGTCTCAGAGTGATGCAGAAAAACTGGTTCATGCTTTTGTTACTTCAAGACTAGATTACTGTAACTCTCTATTACTGGGCTGTCCTAAATATGCCCTGAAAAGCCTTCAGCTGATCCAGAATTCTGCAGCCAAAGTCCTGACCAGAACCAGCAGGAGAGATCATATTTCTCCAGTTTTAGCCTCTCTTCATTGACTGCCTGTTGAATCTAGAATAGAATTTAAAATCCTTCTCCCTACATATAAAGCCCTCCACAGCCAGGCATCACTATATATATATCAAAGACCTCATAGTTCCTTATATATCAAGCAGAGTACTTCGTTCCCAGACTAGAGTCTCAAAGAGCCGAGCGGGAGGCAGAACCTTCATCATCCGGCCCCTCTCTTATGGAATAAGCTCCCAGTTAGTGCTAGGGAAGCAAACACCCTCCCCACCTTTAAGACTAGGCTGAAGACCCATATTTTTGATACGTCCTATAGCTAGGGATGGTTAGCATCCCTTAGTTATGCTGCTATAGGTTTAGACTGTTGAGGGACATTTCCTGATACACTGAGCTTCTTTCTCTCTCTCTTTTATTCATTCATTCCTGTTAAAAGGGAGTTTTTTCCTTCCCACTGTCGCCAGTGTCTTTGCTCAGGATGGGAGATTGAGTTGGACCCTCCAACTCAATCTATTGGTTTCCTTATATAGGCTATTATGAATTGGCTTTCATAATGTTTTTTCTCTGTCTGTAAAGCGTCTTGAGATGGCATTGCTTGATTTGATGCTCTATGAATGAAGTTGAATTGAACTGAATTGAATTGGGCTGACACATGAAACAGTTAAACAAGTAATTTAAACCCTGAATGCCTTCAAAATGATATGAACATTATGTTGTAGTAGATGAGAATGGCTTTAACATTGGTGGTGGAAGTTTTGTTTCTAGATCCTGCTTCTGTTTAAATGTAGATAGAAAAAGAAAAGCATTATCAAAATGTTATTTCCTAATTTGTTTACCTCCAGGTCTCTGGCTGTTCAGTAGTTAAAGTCAAGCTGTTAAAGACTATTTAAATAATATACTGCTTACAATACATATATATTTGGAATACATAACCAGCCCTTCATGATCTTACCTTCATGTGGGTGTTTACTTTATGTATTAATGAGGATGGTGGTTCTTGTATGTGTGTGTTGCTCCAGGACAGGGGTGTTGGAGACTGGGACTGGAAAAATCAGAATATGCCACTAGACTAGGCTACATTACTGATTACATCAACAATTTCATGTTTGCAGGTATTCATGTAGAGATTTGTCAATGTGATTATTACTTATGTTGTATTAAAATGTATTTATTATGTTTACATTCTAGATTCATCATATACACAAATATTTGCATGCAGGCATAATATTTAAATATCCAAAAAGGATAAATTTAATTAATTTAAACCTTTCAGGTGGCAGATTCCATGTCTACTGTCATGTGACAAAAAAAACCCCAAAAAAACAGTCTATTAACACCAAATACAGGCTTACAGAGTAAAAAAAATATATATGAACAAATGATTTATCATTGATATGTTTGGTCAAAGCAAAGTTATTTACTTAAGTAATGAAGCTTTTCTTTGTTTTGTTTTACCGACAGAGCACAAGGCTTAATTAGTTTGTAAACACTTCACAAACAGGCCCTGCAATGGACTGGCGAGCTGTCCAGGGTGTACCCTGCCTGTCGCCCAAAGCCGGCTGGGATAGGCTCCAGCTTCCCCTGAATTGGAATAAGCGGTTCAGAAAATGAATGAATGACTTCACAAACATTTCCAAAATGTTCAACAAAACGTAATGTTATGCATATAACTACTGTTCCCTGAAGGAGAGGAACAAGGTACAACACATACAGTATGGGAAATCACGCCCTCGCGTGTCCTAGCTGAAGACACCTCTAATCACGCCTTTAGGCAAGTGACGTGTGATGATGTGGGTGGGGCCTCGTCCACACTTATATACCACAGTCATTACCGTCATTCCTCAGTTCGATAGCCGCTCTTCACCGAGCACAGCTGCGAGGGGGCAACCTGTGTTGTACCTTGTTCCTCTCCTTCAGGGAACAGTAGTTATATGCATAACATTACGTTCCCTTTTAGTCGATCTACTCGGTACAACACATATAGTATGGGATATATATACACGCCCTGCCGAGCAGCTACCATACCTGGGCCAAAGCAGCAGCCTAATGTGGTGCCGGCCCAGCAGAGAGAACAGAATTAGCCACTGAAAGGGCCGCAACATCCAAGCTGTAAAACTGTGCAAATGTGTGTGGCGATGCCCAACTGGCTGCAGCACATATGTCACGTACAGGGACTCCCTTAAAAAGGGCCCATGATGCGGCCATGCCTCTAGTTGAGTGAGCTCTGCGGTATTTGGGCGCAATGTTACCCTCAAACCATCTGCTGCAAACTGAGTGCATGAGGAATGCACTGAGAGTGCATGGAGATCCCCAACTTGTTTCGCAGATGTCAGGGCAAGATAGACTCAAGATAATCAATAGACTCAACAGGCTCAAAAGGAGGACCACAAAGGGTCTTAAGTACCAAAGTCAAATCCCATGCAGGGATGCCTGATCTAATCACAGGTCTCAGTCTGCAGACCCCTTTCAGAAACCGAATGGTCAAAGGATGAGCACCAGGTGTTATCACATCAAAAGTAACGTGGCAGGCAGAAATATCGGCCAAATAGACCTTTATTGTGGAGAAAGAGAGACCCTTATCCAGTAGTTCTTGATGGAACGTCAAGACATCCGCAATGGAACACTGAAAAGGCACTATGTCCCTGTCCTGACATCACCGCTCAAAAGCCTGCCATTTATAAGCATACAAGCCCATGGTGGAAGATGCTCTAGCATTCTGAATGGTCGCCACCACCGCAGGGGGCAGACCCTTAGCAATCAAGTTAGACCTCTCAACAGGTAGGCATGCAGTTGCCACAGTTCTGGACGAGGGTGGAGTATCTCGCCCTGTGCCTGAGACAGGAGATCTCGGCAAACTGGGAGCCGCCATGGTCTGGCTGCCAGCAGACAGACTATTTCTGCATACCACGCCTTTGCTTGCCATCTTGGGGCTACCAGAATCAGGGACAGGCCCTGACTGCGGATCCTCTCCAGAACTGGCAGTATCATTTCCACAGGTGAAAATGCATACAGCAGCACTCTGGACCATGGATGGGCTAGGGCATCCATCCCCAGGGGTGCACTCTGATCCATTATGGAAAAGAAGAGCGGGCAGTGGGTATTGACCGAAGTGGCGAAGAGGTCCACTGCAGCCTTGCCGAACCGCTCCCATATTTGGGCTACTATCGATGGATGCATTCTCCATTCTCTGACAAGGGGGCCTCCTCTGGAGAGCAGGTCCGCTCCCAGGTTGAGGCGACCTGGGACATGAGTAGCTCTGAGAGACAGAAAATGAACACTGCACCATTGCAGTAGAGAGCGAGTCGGATTTAGCAAGGGAAATGAGTGTGTCCCTGCCTGCCTGTTTATGTAAGACACCACGGTTATGTTGTCTGTCCTGATGAGGACATGGTGACCTGTCAAAGGCTGGGCAAAATGTTTTAGAGCCAGAAATACTGCTAATAGCTCCAGGTAATTTATGTGACGTTTGGACCGTGCCAGATTCCAAATTCCCTTCACCGCTGTACCGTTGTACACAGCTCCCCATCCTCTTAGGGAGGCGTCTGTGGACACCACCTTGCGAAAACACACCCTTCCTATTGGGGAGCCCTGGTGCAATAGACCAGGCTCTCTCCAAGGACGGAGGGCTAACATGCAGGATGCCGTAATCATTAGCTTCCTGCGGAGGTGACGTAACATGCATAAACGGTGTGAGCGGATCCAGCGTTGAAATGTGCACATCTTCAACAAGCCGAGAGGCACCACGGCTATTATAGATGCCATCATGCCCACGAGCCACAACACGGTTCGAAAACACAGTTTGTGTCCCAACTGAAACTGAGCCAGGCAGCGGTAAAAGGCGGTCACGCGGCGCTCCAAAAGACGCGCTCGACTCGTCACGGAGCAAATCTCCAGTCCGAGAAAAGAAACCCGCTGACTCGGGACTAGTGAACTCTTTTATTGGTTCATGGAAAATCCCAGAGCCTGAATGTGAGACAGCACTATCGACAGATGCGCGGTAGCCTGCTCCCTGGAATCCGCTATCAGAGCCCAATTGTCTAGATAGACAAGGATACAGATACGCATCTCTCGTAGCGGACCCAGTGCCACTTCCACACATTCTGTGAAGGTGGTGTGAAGGCGAGCGACAGACCGAATGGCAGAACTTTGTATTCGTAGGCCACGTCCTCGAACGCAAACCTCAGAAACCATCTTTGATCTGGATGAATGGCTATGTGAAAGTAGGCATCCGTGAGATCGATTGTTGTAAACCAATCTCCTGGACCAACAGAGTTCAGCAGCTGTCTGAGTGTTAGCATCTTGAAGTTGTATGATCTTAAGTGTTTGTTTAACACCCTTAGATCCAGAATAGGACGAAGTCCTCCGTCTGTCTTCGATACAACAAAATACCGGCTGTACCAACCTTTGTTCACATCTGCGGTGGGGACAACACTTATCGCTCCCTTCTCCAACAACGTTCTGATTTCCTCTCTGAGAACTCCCGCTGCCTTGCTTCTTACAGCTGTGTTTACAACTGACAGAAAGCGTGGTGGTCTCACCCGGAATTAAAACCGGTAACCCATGGCAACAGTCCTTTCGACCCATTGAGGAGGTGCACATGCGCGCCAAAGAGGGAGGCAGGCTGCCAAGCATCCGACTTGCAGCGCTGCCGGCTGGGGAACGTTGCCCCCTTGTGGGTTGGAATGGGACAACACAAAGTGACTGTCCTCTTTCTTTCCGGTTTTCTTGTTGTTTTGAACACAAAATGAACTCTTTATTGGAACATTTGGTACAATCGTACAAACATTTGAAACATTCGCTGTGTGAGAGGGAAAGGTGTGCTTGGGAGATTGTGTTGGGGAAACACAACGCCTTTTGGGGCTGGGTCCCTGAACAGAACAAACATGACGCCTCTCGGGCGACAACGGTAGCGGTGCAGCAGCGTCTCCCTGTAGCTGAAGCGCCTGACAAAATGTGTCCACTGTTAGGACGGCTGTGGCTTCTTCCTACGAGGCGTAGCATCTCTTCTGAAGTTTTGGGGGGGACCCTTGCTCCAGGCTGACTGGCGAGATACTTGGTCCTGCGGTTTCGCTGTGTGTGGACCTGAGTTAGCAGTGAACGCTGTCCTCTTTGGAGGAGGAGGTGGTGCTGCAGGTTTGCGAGTACTCGTATGGAGTTTGGGTCTCGTATCACGTCTGGGGAGGACGTTTCTCAGTGCTTCAGTTTGCTTTTTTCTAAGTTCAAACTTAGCCTGTATAGCATCGAGGGATTGCCCAAACAACCCCCCTGCAGACACCGGCTCATCCAAATAAGCAACCCTGTCTCTTTCCGGAACGTCAGAGAGTGTCAACCACAGATGTCTGTGTGCCACCACAGTGGAAGCCATTCCCCTACCTAGGGAAAGAGCTGCGCCGCGGGAAACACGGAGGATTTAATCCGTGGCGATCCTGACCTCATTCAAAGTATATGTCAGTGGATTTTCCAGAGGGACATTTGCACCAAGCTCCGCCAGACACATGGCCTGATAAGTCTGGAGCATTGTTACGGTGCTAAGTGCACGCGCTGTAGCCGCCTGCGACTGGTAGATTTTATCCAGCTGCGAAGCGGAGAATCTACAGTTCTTGGATGGGAGAGTAGTCGGGCATTTCACACCGTGATTGTGGGATGGGGCCAAATAAGCAGCCAAAGAGGGCTCCATGGGCGGTGGGTTAACCAGCCCCTCATTCTCTGCACCCTCCAAATCCGAAAACTGTCCATACCCGGGTACTGTGACACGGTTAGACAGAGGCTTACTCCACGACGATGTAAGCTCGGAAACAAAGTCCGGGTACATCGGCAAGCGGTTTTTCACCGAAGTCGGTTCGGGCGGGAGATAAAATCCGGCAAAGCGAGAGGTCTTCTGTGCCGGAGGAGGGGAGGGCCAGTCTACTTCAAGTTTCCCCGCTGCCTGACGGCACAGAGAGAGGAAAGATAAATCCTGGGATGCTGGCGCAGTAGCAGCAGCCGCAGACTGGTCTGATGCAAACTCATCATGGTCGTCGTCCGACAGGCCATGAACCTCCAGACCAATGTCCAGGACGTCCTCGTCCACCTCCTGAGCATCCATCTGGTACTGAGTATCCATGCCGCTCTCCAGGTGTGCCTGTTCTGTTTCAGCTAGCCCCGTAACATACTCCATGTGGTCTGCCCAGTTAGATACGGGGACATCGACCAACGGCTTGTCCTCCTCGGAGCCGGACGAGGCCGTGTCCATGGACTCAGAGAGTAGGGGGTCAGCGGCTGCGGCCGCCGTCTTTCCCAGCACTTGTTCTAGAAACTTGACCCGTCTTTCCAGGGTTGAGCGCTGAAGCTGGCGACAGAACTCGCAGGCTTCAGGCTCCATCAACTCTCTCCTGGCGTGGACGATCCCGAGACAGACGGGGCACGCTTCATGCTGGTCTTTTTCGTGAAGCGAAAAGCCGCACCCCTGAGGACAGGGGCGAACAGAAGACTTTCGCTTCACTTGCTTTGGCTTGGTACTCATTATGAGAAACCGAGCTTCTTACCAGAATGAACCCGAAACAGCGCTCTGCGGACAGGAGGCAGCCAACCAGCAGGCAGCAGTGACTAATACCAACAAGAGCAGTTTAGCTAGTTTCAGGTTGGCTGTAGCCTTCTGGAAGCAAAGCTAACTAGCGGTAGCTAGTTAGCCAGAGTTGTTCCTAGTGAGGTGAAGACCTTAAGAACTGAGGAATGACGGTAATGACTGTGGTATATAAGTGTGGACGAGGCCCCACCCACATCATCACACGTCATTTGCCTAAAGGTGTGATTAGAGGCGTCTTCAGCTAGGACACGCGAGGGCGTGATATCCCATATTATGTGTTGTACCGAGTGGATCGACTGAAAGGGAACTCTTAGGTTGGATGTATCGCGTCATATCACGGGCTAACTCTTAATGTAAATGTTAGCACCTTACTCACTCATCTCGTCTTGTTTTTCTCTAGACAGAAGAATAGTAATTTGGTTTTTCACCACAAGGTTTGCAGTTGAACACTGCCTGTAGACCAAAATAAAGTGTCATGACCCACACCTCCCTTTGTCTCTTTCACCCAATCACCTTGTCTGCAAATGGTTGTCCTAAAGTGCAAAAACACTGAAATGATATTAACATTTTGTGGAGCATGTCGAAGTAACACAATATTTGCGTAGTAAGATGAGAAGAGGAGCAAGATCAGAGTTGAACTGTAGCTCCTTTAACACTGGCAGCACTCTCCACTTTAGATATTCAGTGTTAAGTTTTTTTCTTCAGAGGTAATGTTGGAGAATAGCTTTTTTCAGATGTATGTTTTGTTCAGTTTTCCACCATTTTGCTTTGAAATAGACTACATCATTGTTTGCTTTCTGGAGCCTTTTATAGGGAAGGGGTCGTGAGCTGTGAGAAGAGAGAGGCGACAGTGACACATGTTCCGGTACATGAAAGCACGGCTGGTAAACACAAGGCTAGGAATCAACACTAAAACACGGTGTGCGATATCATACTATACTCTAGATTAAATTACACCTCTTAGCAATCTTTTTAAATTCTTTCAATACGGAAATGATGAATTCCCACTTATATTTAAGCTTTTTTCCATCAGTTTATAGTATGGTCGTGAGTCTGATGCTGACTGAGCCTGGTAACTGGCTTACTGATTTAACATATAACTCATGTCCATTGTAAGATTTCAAAACTGGAGTTGTGAATATTTGGTATATGCAGCACAGCATTTTCCTACTCTGTTTAAAAATTTTCCTCAGTTACTGGTGGCTAGAAAGTTAGCCAAACACCATAAAAAGCCTGGCCATATATGCACAAACACAAAGAGAAACATGCCAGACAGTCGAGAAGACAAAGGACACCCAAAATTTCCTTTGTGTGCTTATCATATTTACATGATCACCTACCATGCCACTTAGTAGTAGATTGATCATGAATACTCACATGCACACTCATTAGGCTCTTTCATAAGAAAGATTTTCTGATGTGAGTTTGTATGAATAAGAGAAATACAGTGTGAGAAGGATTGCTTGCCACTAGTACAAGGGTGTCAGGAACAGATGCACATGAGCAGAGTGCAGCAGCGTAAAACCAAATCAAAGAAAAATAAAAATAAATGAGTGGGAGAGGAAGTGAGGGAGGATGCTGGAGTGTGTGGAGTTCACAGCCTAGGCTACTTTCACACCTGCAGCCACTGAACTTTTTTTTTTTTTTTTTTTAACACTCAAATACGTGCACACATACAGTACACATTCTCTCTAACACACATACACACCAGATGACAACCTCATGTCATGGCAACAACACACCACAGCATGCCACTTCTGTATCCACTCAATCACAGTTTTGCTAATTACATGCAAATTAATATCCCGTTGTCTTCAGGTCATATCCATCACATTAACAACAAAATCCACCAGTTTGGTTGACTTCCTCAGTATTCACATGGCAATCTATAAAAATCACAGCCATTCTTTAATTCTATAGCATTAGAGGGTTTTCTTGTAAGATCAAATATTGGATTTATTTTCAGTTTCAGATTATTCATCGTAGCCTATATTTCTTACCTCTAACATAACATCCTTGTGTTAATAGTTTTTTGTGTTTTTTTTTCTGGGTGGATGGGGGTGTTCTGTCATGTGGAAACTTTCTGCATGTTTTTAATGCCATGAGTGCAGAAAAAAAAGGAACCTGCCATCTGCTTTTCTATTAAATAACCCATTCTGGGAAAGTCTGTCCTCGAACTCAGGGATTGGATTGCTCAAGAGCATAATGCAAACATATTTTTGATCGCAGACTGAAATTTGATTGAAATTGTAAGTAGCGTACCTTTGAATTAAAGCAATTATTATCCCTTTGTGTATGACATCAAAAGTACCTCCGAGAGGACTCACAGTGTTCCTGGAAGATTAAGAAAATGATTGATGCACTTGAGTTCGTCACAGTGACTTGCATCATAGTCTTTGAGATTTAATTTCATTTGAATACATCCATAATCATTATCACCATTTTGAAAGGAAACTATTACAAGCATTTGCCAGGGTTTCAAAATGTTTTACATCAGGCCTGAAACATCAAATATGAACATAGCTGAATAGTTTTTAAATACACTCATTAAGGCAATTGAATAATGTTGTGGGGTACTGATCAGAAAGCTGCTTGTGTTCAATGACAGGTTAAATTATGAGGTGTGCAGCATAGAAAACAGATTCCTTTTTAGTTTCTTGGATGTTTGGTGATCAGCTTTGCTTCATGTAACACATATTACTTTCTGTTTAAAAAATTCTGAGATATGATTTCTCCAGGAATTGAATCAAATAAAGCATATCTAAAGGTTACTGATGACAAAAAAGGAGAAAAGAATAAAATTAAATATAATTATTTTCCTTTTTGAGCGATTCAGATCCAAATTTATATGTGAACAAATTTACAACCAAAACATAGTTAAATAGTTTAAACAGAAATAAAATATTTCACAAACCTGTGATTGCTATCTTTACAGAGGCTACAAATATTGGTTGTTTTGTCTAAATGAATAATATGTTTGTGTGTTTGGTCATTGTTGTGGGGTTGGAGTATATTGGACACTTTTAAACAAATTAGTCACAAAACTGAAACACAAGATTAATGAGAGCCATACATATTATACAGAAAAAATAGGCTTCATGTAAAATAATCCAAGATCATGCTACAAATACAGAGTCAAATTAATATGATATTTGTAAGAACTAAACTAATTACATACATAAAGAAAATTTATTGACTTATTGATTTATAGTTATGACTATGTTTGTTTCACTTCTTTTATTAATTCACTGTTTTGTTTTGTTTTTAAATTCAGAACAAGCTAAATTTACATTAAATTGAATGTGCTTTATAAATTAAATTTCCAAGATGCCAGGTTGTCTGACATGAAAATATATTTTTTTTAAAAATGTGGCTTTATCTTCTTAATTGTGGTTAAATATTTTCTGTATCATATATCCACTGTTACCTGTCAAACATGTAGTTAAATCATGTCCATAATGCTGTGAAGATACTATTAAAACATTTTCTTATTTTCTGACTACATAGAGTCATAAACCAGGAATACAGCAATAAACTATATTTTTAAAAAATTGAGACTCAAAACTATCCATTATTTATGCATGTTGGTAATATCACTTTTAATATCTAAAACTGATTTTGCTTACCTGACAATTAACTTTCAAACTCTGGAGAAGGATTACAAAATTATGAAAAAAAAGTTTTAGCAGAGAGCAGCAAACATAGTGCAGTGCATTGCCTTATCAAATTCAGTATTTAAGTAATTGAATAACTATAATTTATCTATAATTTAATAACTACGAAAAAAATGTTCTAATAAAGGAAGATGTGGTACTTATTGCCCAGCTGTATTTAAAATGCTTACTATGTTCCAGGTCTGAACCAAAACTCATGAAAATAAATAAAATGCTCATATAAAAATACACAGCTGAACATGTTTTAAGTGGAAGTAATCAGTATTTTACTTCACAGCCATTTAGCAGATGCCCTTCTTTAAAGCCACCTACATCTAAGAGTGAGAATTAGAGAGGGTACAAAATTCACAGAAAAAAAAACAAAACCCAAAAGTGATCAAAAAGCTTTGTTATATCCTTTAGAATATAATCAATAACCTGAAATCAATTTGAATTCGTCCCAATTCATCATATACATCCAAATGTCTTCGAAAGAAAAGGCAGATCACTTTCAGATTTAATATACAACGGCAATTACATTGTCAAAGATGCTCAAGGGACATTTCAACATTATAATAAGCTTAAACATTACTTTGGTCGGTCATTTTCAGCTAGCAGAAAATATTAACATGTGAGACTGAATGTTGAAGACAGACAACTCACATCAGTATCCTGAGGTACCTAAGTAGTCATCAGCTGCTCCTAGTAGTGCTTCTCAGTCGGGACCAGGCTACAGACAAACAGAACCTCCATGTGTGAATTTGGGCATTTGCAAAAGGACCATAAACTGCAGCATTGCGTGCAGAACAACTGATATAATCCGATCAGACACAGAAAACAATCCCACTGCAATCAAAGTTGCAGGATGAATCAAATCCTGAGCAAAGGACATATTAATGTAACTTCTACAGATGTCACACACTGTTACATTACAAAGGAGAGAAAACTCTCCACCTGGTGTCTTTACGTGTTCTTTCAGCCTCATCATTTTAATTCACGAAAAGTACATATAAGTCAGATACCTATTATCACATTGATCAGTTCCACCTTTAAATCTTTTCAAAGCATCAACAGTGGCTGCAGCTGTACCTCGCTGTACAGGAGAAAGAAAGTTTTTCATAACTTTTATAGCATACTGGAGAGGCTGTTCATTAGAACAGAAGAAATATCTAACCATTAACCTTTTTCATGTATATATATGTATATATATATGTGTGTGTGTTGTATAGTAATTTTAGCCTTTCAGCCCAGTGAAAAATCATAGTTTTAGAGTTGTTCTACAACACCATATTGACATTCAGGCAGGAATAGAATTCAATATGTCACTCCCAAACGTTTCCTACAGAGAATCACTCCTTTCTCTATAATTTCCATAGAAATTTTGTGTGCAAATGCGGTAATAGACACATTTATAACATCAAAAGGATTCAATTTTCTTTTCAATCACATAACAGTATGAATAGCTTTTTCCATTGAATCTAACAACGAGAGGCCATTACCACATGTTAAAGGATGGGTTGCCGCCACTTGCTTTTATGAAAGTGTGTCAAACAATTTTTCATGCGTCGCATTTGTTCTAACCAAACGGGGCCTGTCAAACAGGTTTATTTCTAATTTGTCAGGCAGAGGTCATTTTTATTTTGAATTGGTGTGTGCACTCATCAGTGATATATATATATATATATATATATATATATATATATATATATATATATATATATATATATATATATATATATATATATATATATATATATATATACTTGTATAGTATGTATACATGCAACATTTCTAGTGCACACTTTTATTTTAGTAGCTTTCATAACTCATCTCCTGAAATAATTATAAAGGACTGTGATGATAACAAGAGTCTGCTAATTACAGCTGGTAAATTATTTGAAAATTACATGCAAAGCAAGACTGTGAAAGCTACACACTGAGCATTTTTTGGTGGCTGGGGACATGGCTGATGTTCAAATAGATGGGTGATAAAAGCAAATATTTTCACCTCAATCGTGTAATGGCTCAGTTTGGAGCACTTTGTCGAAAAGGTTTGCAGTAAATGGCTGGAAGGCGGTGAGTTCCTCATCTTTCAAACATATTGTAGCCAAACCATTCCACTCAGGCTTTTTGTGCTGTTGCACTGGAATCAATTCACATGGAACAATTTAAGTGTATGATCAACATCTTTAAAAAAAAAAAAAGATAAAAAAAAAGGACTGAGACAACAAATGGAAAAAATATTAACTATGAACTAGAAATGTTGCACTACATATCCATTTGAAGTCCATTATTTCAAATATTATGTAAAAAATGTTTTTACAAAAAGAAGATTCTCTTTTAAAATCCTGTAGTTCTTTCTCAGTTTGTGGAAAAGTAATTTACATATTCTTATGTGGACAACAATATGCACATATGGCTAAGGTATAAGGAAATCCAAATAATAATAAACAATAATAATAATAAAAGTAAGAAAAATTTCTGAAAGTGTTACAAAAACTCCTTTTGATATAATGTTCTTTTGCATTTTACATCACACTTAAAGGTCTCATAAAGGTGTTTTCAACTCTTTACAAGTTCAGCAACCCAATCTGTTGCTGAACATGATGGGCTCCCGTCAATCAAGTACTAATGAATACACTTCCCAATGTTTAATTCCTGTGTTACTGACACTGAAATAGAAAAAAAATAATCATTTTACATTCAAAATAGATTTGTTCTGTGGGTATGTTCTGGGACATCATCCAGCATTTGAAAACAACTGAACCCTTAAAGTAGGCTAACTAATAATAATAATAATAATAATAATAATAATAATAATAATAATAATAACAAAAAATATTATACATTAGATACAGGATATATGCAAGATCATGCACTGTAACAGTATGTAACATAAATTTTAGTTTGCAGCAGAACCTTAGATTAAATATAAGAAAGTACGTGGGAAATATTAATATTTGGTCTGATTTTCACTTTTGTTTATTTTTCTTGTAATATTTTTCCCTGCCATTTAGTGATTTGTCTCTTTTTCACTGGTCTGCTGTCTTTAAGAAGCAAATTGATGAAGCAGTTGTGGATTTTAAAATAGGATTTTATGCTATAATCTCACATGTATACATTCATTTTTAAGATGTATATGTTTGTTGACAAATTGCTTGAGTGTGTCTGTTTATTTCACAGCTCAAAACCAGTCCATATCCATGAGTACAGATTCCATGAATTCTATTGAGAATTGGTTGGATAAGGGAATATTATTGTATCCCAATTATACATCTGGAGCCAATTTACTCATTTATTTATGTATCACACTGTGACTCAAATACAAAGTCTCCTTCATCTTCTGTGCTTCATCTCAGTTTAAAAATAATTCTTGATTATTCTTCTTTTACTTCTATTTTGCAATTGACTGAATAGGGAAAAAAAGTCTGAGTGTATTGATGCAGTGTGACAAAAAAGACAAAATGTTATTGAATTCATCTGCATTTTTTTAAAGCAATGGATATTTAATATTTGCATGAAATATTTCATTATCTAAAGGCAATGCTCAGAGACTTCAGCCATCCAACTGAGGCACAGATTAATCTACTGACATCTAATCTGAAAAACTACTCCACTTTTCAAATATACTTAGAAGAACATATGCTTGAAAGATAACATTTGTGAGTTGTACTGGAAATGAATTGTGTGTATGACAGAGGGAGATCCCAATACGACAAATTACCACAATGTGGTATGATTTTATTCATTATCAATGCGATGAGAGTGAAGCTCTGAGATTGCAAGAATTAAGCAGAATGTTTACAAAGTACTCTGGACATTTGCACAGGCTTTTTGGTTTTCTTTCGCTTTCCAGGATGGGATGTGTAATTTTGTAATAGGAAACATGCTATTTCCAGGCTACTTTGATTTGTTCAGCCCCATGAGACAGGATTACTGAAGCTAAGGGGAAACATGACTGCCATAGCACCTGACAGCATGTTGACTTTAATTCTCATTGTAGTGACAGGGGAAGTACCCCAGAGTGTATAATTGTATCTCAGGTCTCCTGCATGCTGGTTATTATTGATTCATAGAGAACAGAATGAACTCCTTGTAAACGTATAAAAATGCATTTAAGTGTCCATTCTCCTTCCCTAAAATCACAGCTGCAGCTATCTGCTTTTGTCACTTCCAGTCCTGCACTCTGCCAGTTTAGCTTTTAAGGCTCTGGCAGGCAGGATGGAGCTTGTATTTAACAAAGCTGACAGGCTGGACAGTAATGCAGTTGTCTGGGCTTTTATTTCTTACTTGGGATTGGGTTTTGAAAAGGCGCAGCACATTAGAATGAAGTGCTTTCCGACAGGGCCATCATGAAAGTTGAACTACAGCAGTACCCGCAGCAAGAAGGCATACAGTCAAAGCCTGTATCTCCACTCTCAATGCGGTATATAGGTTGAAAGTAAATCTTGAGAAACTTTGGAAAGTTTTAGGAATGACATCCCTGAAGTTCATTGTGCGGCTTTAAATTATTTTCTATTTCAGCAAAAAGTTTTAATGCACTCTTGGAATATTTCATAAGTTTTCTATTTACAAAAAATTCTAACGAATTTGTAGAATAATATTCAGTTGCCTGTATATCAGAAATACTCTTTAACTTAAAAATGATTGATTTCCATGGTTAACTGATTTGAAGTGCCTTATGTCCAAACGTGTGAAGTAATTAACACAATCTGACTACTTTGACATAATTTTCTTCTCTGACTTTCCTGATTGGCCATATATTGTAGATTGATCTGTGTAAAGGAATCAGGTCAGATTTGCCAGGAAATCTAAAAGGATTTGCCTCAAAATGCCAACTATGAAGCATTTGTGTAAAATGAGCAATTAGAAATTGAATTGCCAAAATATGCCAATATTTACAGAGTTAAGTGTATCTGGTCAAGGTGCAATGCCTTTGATGTCAGAGGAAAACTCCAATGAATGTTGTCATATTTCCAATTCGAGCAAGGGTTCTAAGTTGCAGACTCTAATATATTCTTTAATCTATGACAGAGTTGACGGTCAAAATATTAAAACATTATAATTTCATTAGCATGGTGCATCAATAACTTTCTTTTTGTGCTTTTTTTGACAGAAACAAAAGACAAATACAAGCTTGAGGAATAGCAGTATGCTGTCTGTAGGTCAGTTAGCGGTCATCTGTGCCATTCATTGATTCATTATCCTAACCGCTTAATCTGATGAAGGGTCGTGGGAAAGCTGGAGCCTATCCCAGCAGTCTTTGGGCGAAAGGCAAGGTACACCCTGGACAGCTTGCCAGTCCATCACAGGGCCACACAGAGACACACAGAAACAAACAACCACTCTTGACAATCAACCACGCTCACACTCACTCCTAGGGGCAATTTAGATTCGCCAAGTAACCTAACATGCATGTCTTTGGACGGTGGGAGGAAGCGGGAGTACCCAGAGGAAACCCACACATACATGCAGGGAAAATGCAAACTCCACACAGAAAGGCCACTGGCCAAACCTCACCCCAGCCAAGGATCAAACCAGCGACCTTGTTGCTGTGAGGCCACAGTGCTAACCACTCCCTGTGCCATTCAGAAGGATCTAAGAAATTAAAAATCCAATCTTAGCCACATCTTGGAAACTGCATGCTTGATTTATTAAAAGACTATCTTTGGATGTTTAGAATTTTTTGTAAAAAGAAAAAAACTTTTTATTATGAAAGTCTCAATAATATAGACTCAATAACACAATAATAATGGTGCTTCACAGTTCAACGACAAAACCTGAAAACCTAAACTTTATTTAGCTCCCTAATACACAAACTTTGTTTTATTATTCATCTTAGCAGGTGATGGATGGCATTCATGTTCAACTATATTCTTTTCCAAAATGTGATCATCTTGTGGCTTCCCAACATGCTTCACTGAGGGCCTCTCAAATAAAAACTTGCAGGACATGGAAAGCTTGGTCTCTGGACATTACATGAAAGGTAAACCTGGGGGTTTATATTCAAAATGTATTTAGCTATTTCAAATACAATTTGAGAGCATGTTCTAGAGTGACATAAAGTCACCTGAAAATGTTGCATCCTCATTATTTTGTTATAACAAAACAAAAACCTTTTTCCTCACAAACTTATATTAATGTTATCTTTAGTGGCTCCTATGTGTTATTTCTGACCAGTGTTTCAGATACTTATATCACCCTGATATATTCCAAGCTAAAGGAAGCCACACAGCGGGCTGTGCGGTAACTTCTCTTGGCAGAAGAGCATGAAGGTTTACTGATTTACCCTAAGCTGAGGCAAAGAGAAAGTGGCTGCCAGACAGCTGGTCCACTTCACATTCACTTATGGGGACACCAACAAAAGCAAGCCCCAAGAAGATGACAATGTACCCCACTACAGCTGGAAACCATCCGGAAGAAAAAGGTTAGGCTTTGGGCATGAGCTAAATCCTAACTGTGCCCAAAAGCTCTCTTTACAGTCTTTTATTTGCTCATATAAATGTGTCATTGCAATTTTATTCCTTCAATTTTTCATAGACAAATGGTTTAAAACAGCAGTTCTTACCTTGAAGCCCTGTTTATTTGATTTTAGCTTCTGAGTGATTTGCCATGAAAATACATGTGTCACTACATTGATCTGATCCTCAAGACAAGACTCACTTTGATTATTTGATTTGACCCGAGGCTACAGTACATTACATCCTCTCTCTGGGACATTTGTTAAGACTCACAAAATATACATTCAGAACTAATCTTAAAGCTTCTGGTTTTTGAGACACTGACCCAAAAAATGTACCTTCCAAGAAGTGACTCCAAAATTTCCATGATGGAAATTGAAATACAAAAAAAGACAACCAATACAGAAACAAGACACAGATAATGACCTTTTTGACTGAGATGAATGAGAATAGCCAACAACAACTGCTTCAATAGGGAAATAGGAAATTACTAAGTATCTTCTGCCTAGTCCATTAATGTGGCTGGGACATGAACCAAGACTTCCTGAATTGACAGGAAGCCATACACATGTTGCCACTGAGTGATGGAGTGTGTACAGGAAAGGGGCGGGGCTGGTGGAGGCTTACGGACCTGGCATGCCCAGACAAAAACATTGTGTGATGAGCGCTACTCAGTGTGTTTAGAGCCTGGGATGGCCATTCATCCACACCAGTCAGGCCTCCATGGCAGTGATTAGCATTGTCATCCTCATTTCCAGGCCCTCTAAGCAGATGGCCCGCAAGCTGGAGGTGCCAACGTGAGAGTGGCTGTTCTCCCTCGCATAATCACTCTCTGGCCTCTGCTCTCATCTGTTCTCTTTATTTCCGTAAAAAATATTCTTGGAAAATTTGTATGGCCATTTTATGTTCCTTCATTATAGCTTTGAATTATCAAGAATAGCCTTGCCAGCGTCTGTGCGCTGACGAATGGAGTACTGATGCAATTGTAGTGCTTCTTTTGAGTTACCCATATTGGCAAAGCCAACATTTGATCTTCTTAATCAGGCAGAATCAGTTTTCTGCCGCAATATAAAAACATACAGCAGTCGAAGATGACAGTTCAGCACAGCCGAGGGAGAGGTCTGATCAGCACACTGCCTGGGGCACTACAGGGCTGCCGTGGGCTCTTCGCAGCCTCAGAAGATCCACACAGCAATTAGGCCCCACTATGAGTCCTGCAGAGAAGAAAGTACTGCAGACAAACAGGATATGGCACGTCAGTTTGATA
This sequence comes from Telmatherina bonti, assembly GCF_933228915.1. Lineage (NCBI taxonomy): Eukaryota > Metazoa > Chordata > Actinopteri > Atheriniformes > Telmatherinidae > Telmatherina > Telmatherina bonti. Next base: position 26,739,853 of record NC_136619.1, on the reverse strand, counting down.
CGGTATCACCATGTGCAAATGTCTTATAAACTCATTTAAAACCTTTGACAACAACCTCTGACTTGTCTCACATGGCCTTGTTTTGCTTGTCTGTACTTCTTCTCCCTCCTCCTCTCTGCTCTCCTCAACCCTCCTCTCATCTCGAAGCCAAGATGATAGGCCTAATAATTAAAGCAATTCTGTATGGGATGGAGAGCTCCAAAGCATCTGTGTGTGTCAAACTCCTGACATGATACAGAGGGACAGCACAACTATTAAATATCCATCATGCCACGCCACATCAGTTCTAATGCAATCAGAAACACATGAGTACGTCGGCTAAGTCCCCTTCCTTCCACAATGATTAAAGGAGTCTTTAATTTCAAAGACAAATAAAAAATGCACGATCATTTTATCAAAAATGTAAATGACCTGTCTGCTTGCATGACATTTACTGGAGACAGGGCTGGCACTAATACGAAAGTCTGTATGACACAGTGAACTGCAGCCCAGGGACCACAGGATGTTCGCTTGATGTCCATTATTGTGATAAGATAACATCCCATTTTGCCTCTTGTTTTCATCAATAAACATATACAACTTTTATAGGCATACAAGCGAATCATTGTAAAGAAAGAACAAACCTGCTGTGATGCAATAATATTATCCTCTATCCCTCTAACCCTGATTTACTGAATTTTTTTCTAAATAATTTTTAACAGTTGTTAAACCCAAAAAAGAAATCTGTTTGATAAATTCTCATCTGTGGTAGAATTAAGATAATATTTATAGTCTTATTGTCATGGTCCAGAGTGAGAAAATTAAATAAACAAAATAACCACTTAATTTTTAGGATGTACTTTTATTCCTGGTTTTATACATTTTACAGCAAAACTGGAATCTTTACAGTTTAGAAAGACTGAAATCTCAACTCTTGGTGACAAACCTAAAATTAAAATGCAAACTCTGTCCTGTCTGCATTTCACAGTGGATGGAGTGTTTAATTCAAAGCTTTTTTTTTTTTTTATCCCATAACATTGTGATTATTGTTGAAACATATAAAGAAAAACTAATAATTTTTACTGAGATGAAGAATGTTGTACTTACAATTCAGTATGAAAATATTTAAGATAAATATCAAATTTCTGAACAAACAGTGGTCAACTTCTTTTGTTGCAGTACAGTATCAGTCCTAGACAAAACATCAACCTTTAGATAAACTCAAAAACTCTCAAAAAAAAAAAAAAAAGAAAGAAAAAAAAAGAAAAAACATAAAAACATAAACTTTTCAACAATGGAAGGTCAAAGTGCAAATAATAAAATATGTGTTGTTCTAATATCGCCACAGAACATCTAATTGAAGTCAGAGATAAAGAACATAACATTATATTTATCTGGCTTAAAGTGACACCTCAATCTGACAGCAGGAACAGCAAAGTCGGCAGGAAGCACCAGGATGTCAGAGCTGGCTCACATTCAGTGCAGCCCACCAACTCCATTGCTCTCATGTTTATGCAGAGAAAGACTGAACTCTTTTGATTCTACAGTGAGGCTTTTGATTTGGTGTTGAGTGTCTGCTGGCAGCCTTTCAACACTGCACCTCAGGTTCAGGCATTCACTAATCAAGCTCAGGTGGGGCAACAACACATGGGGGTGAGTGTATATGACACGTATGTGATGGTGTATAAAAAAATCTTTGGAAAGTTGCATCACATTCTTCAGGTAAGACAGTCTTCCATAGTCCCTTCACTTGTCCTTGTGTTACCCAACAGCCATTTGCTGAAATGTACATGTAAGTGCTGTCTGTGCCAAACAGAGGTACCGGAGACGTATTGGAAACCTGGTGAATGCACCACTAAACTTGACTCAAACATAAACAACTTTAAAGTATATCTTTTTTTTTGTACAAGGAAATCAGGACGTGCCTTGTCAACAACTCCAAACTCGTCTGTATGCAAGTTCCTTCAAAGTTTTTCCTCAGTTGAAAAAATAATATTTTTGACAAAAATATTAAAGGTGAGGCTATTCATGTGATTAGAAATGTCTAACCAGTTGTTATGAGTGGTACAGCTTTTTTTTCTTGTTTGTTGTTGTTTGCTTTTAGGAAGTAATTTAGGAATATTAACTAAAAGATCTTTACGCTATTCACAGAACTGATGAGGCATTTCCATCTTCTGAGAATAAATGTATCCAGAACAATTATTCCACCAAACCCAGAAGTTCTGATACTTCTTTCCATTTTCCCATTTTCAGTATATAGAAAATTTGACTTTTTTTTTTTCTCATGTTCTTACTGAAAGACTTGTTTCTATTTAGCAGCTGCAGTTGTTACAGGCATCAGTAATGTGGCCCATAAGACCACCTTTTGGCAAAATTGTCAAAGGTTTTACAGTTTATTCATGGTGCATGACTAAAATAAAATATTGCCCATGCAAATCCTCTATGTAGCAAGTGACTGGAAACTAAAAGATCACCTGGAAAAAAAGATATTAGAGTTGGAAATATGAGCTTTAATTTCTTTAATCTTGAAAAATTTTTACTCTTCTTTTTAACATTTTAATAGCTTAATTTTCTGTTCTTTGCTCAATTTGGTTAAAGGTCACATTCATCTTATTGACTTTGTTCCGCTTTTCACATTCCTGCATGTGAGTAGTGAAAACGAGTTCAACTCGATATGCTTCAGTTACTGGCTAACACGACTGAGCGACTAATGGAGCTTCCAAACATGTTTTCAAACTATTCAAACTTTCACATGTTCAACCATAAGTTTTCTTTTACATACTTCGTTGTTGTATCCCTGTCTCTCTTTTCCTCTACTTTTAACTCACAGCCAAAACATGCAGTTTAAATCTTCTTGTGAAAGTTATTTAAATCAGTGTATGCATTTGTACAGCTGCTGTGGATGAAACAAAATGTTTATGCAAAATTCAAATAAACCATATACATCAAAATGGAAATTTGCTCATTCTGTCATGAGATTTGTCAATTTATTATAAGATAATGACAAAAAAAATCCATGCATTCATGCACATTATTTTCACCAGCACACTTTCACCCGCCCACAACAATACACTGACATGAACCTCAGCCATGCAAGTAAGAACTGAAGTGCCAAATACTACTGATTATGGCGGTGCAGAAATTAATGGTTACAGTTCTATGTATTGGGGTCAAACACAGGGGTACTGTTATTCAGGGGGGAGGTCTCAGACAACATTAGCCAGAACCTCACCTAGAGATCCCCAAATGATCTACTGAACCTGTCAGCATAGGGTGGGGGTGAGGGGTGCCGGGTTGCAAGTCAGTTAACATGACGAAGAAGCCATACAGATAAATCACAATTCACTAAGGGAGCAGTCACACTCAGGGAATATGTCACACTCAATGACATATTCACTGGCTGGCTCTACAGCTCATTTGATAACACTCTTGCCACGCCATTCATTTCTCTGAAGGATGAAAGGGAGGCTGAAAATGTCATCAGCTCACTGAGGCAGGGACGCCAGTGACTCAGAATAAAGCGGGAGGGAGGTGCCTCATAATTAATTAAGTTTTTTAACCCTGCTACAGCCAGAGAGACATCTCACTATTTTCCCGAGCTCTTTCAATTAGACATGCGTTGTAATTAAATGCTGTGTCACAGTGCTGTTGGAGCTTGCCAGATTTATGTCGTAGGATAAGTTACTGCCATTCATTATCATGATGGATAGCGCAGAGTAAAAGGAATATTGTTCAGATCCTTGTAGGAAAGCTATGGCAATTGCATAATAATAGTAATATCTCTTATTCTTGTCACCTCCTCCCATCACTACAATTAGAGCATTATATTTCAAACCTGGTTTAATATAACCTTTACAAGAAAGTTAGTGTTTTAAATCATTTGTGCGAAAGAGTAAACTGTAAAAATTAATATTTTATTAATCTTCTCAGTATCTGCCACATCAAATCATTTAGTTTTATAGCTTTGCTCACATTTTTTTGCATGTATGGATATATGAACATATTTTTTTCCACAAAATATCTGTTAATGAAGCGATCTTTATCAAATGACTTTTGCCTGAAAACTCTTTCCAAAATCACGATGAATTTTGAGGTAGCATCAAAAACAGTACGCTCTATATTTGCAGGACCACCAAAATGAGACAGACACTCAGAAGGAGAACACCTCCTAGGTACCCTGAACTTGAACATGAAGCTTAGTGTGAAGTCAGAGATGCCTGAAAATGTGCTAGTACAACAGAGGCAAAGCAGAGACACTCATCTCTACACATGTCTTCAGGACATGGTGTTGTCATCTTTTCTGCACAGCTTTTGTGTTAGATGTGCTTTGAAGTCAAGGATGCCCACCTCACATCAGAAAAGCCCATGGTCTTCATTGGTGTCTCTCTGTATAGCCTGAGATCACACACACAGAGTTGCTTTACTTTGTCTAGTACAACACTGTGTAAAAGTAGTTCCAATGCAGATTCTTTCTCCTTCGCATAACATTTCAGGCAGTCAAGAATTATTGCAACGTATCCCAAGAACAATTTTACTATCATGGACATCTGAGTCAGATCAAAATGAATGAAATGTCTTAAAAAGACAGTTCACCCCGTTGCTGATGTCTGTTCCACAGCTTGATTATTATTTATCACATTATACATTTAACTTTCTGTGATGGACAGCCGACCTGTCCAGGGTGTACCGTGCCTCTCACCCTATGACAGGCTCAGCTGCCCTGCAACCATTAATTAGACTAAGCGGCTAAGAAAATAGATAGATGGATATTTAACTTTTGACTGTATATCAATGAGTCCTTTTCCTGTTGTAATTTACAGCTGCGATATTGGGATTGCTACATACATTAATTTGTTACATCAAGTACATTAAACCAGCACTGATAAACCATAAAGAAAGAAAGTTTTTTTTTTTTTTTTTTTTCCATAAGTATAAATGAAAACAAGCCAATTGTTGAACTTTCCCCGGGGACTAAACTAAAAGGGTTTGGACTGCAAAACATTTTTTCTACATGCAGCAATTAAAACAACATTTATTGTATAGCTTTGATTCCCAAAATGCTTGTCTATTACTTCCATTCAAAGCTGTTGTAAAAGCAGTTTTAATTCATATTCATTTCATTTTTCTACTGCTTAGTTAAAAAGCACAGTGTGAGTGCTTTCTATCTTCCTGGTGGGATCCTCAGTGAAATTGCAGCACACTATTATGGACTTGGCTATCTGGGGCTCCATACAATGAATTTTGTTGTAATTTCCCCTGTCATGTGGGCGATAAATGTTCTATGCTGTCGTTGTTCTTTTCGGGGGTTTTTTTTTCCACTTGTTTCCTGCATGTAGACAGCAATTTACATGAAGACATTAATGTAACTGTCATGTTCTATCCAAGAGCGCTGAAGCAGAAATGCTAAAAGACAGGCAAGCCACAGCACTGATGGTCAGGGCACAAAAGATTGAGGAGCAATAGAAATTTAATGGAATTAAGTCAAGATTTTCCCCATTTGCCAAGGAGACAAGTTAAAACGGCAACATTTAAATAATTCTTGGCTTTAAATAAAGGATAGAAGTGAGGCATTTAAAGCATTTGTGAATTTAACATCTAGGGGTATTAGAAGTATAACGATATAAAAATGATAGAGATTCAGCAACAACTTTTTTGTGTTATTTCTTCTACTTTGTTTATTGTTGTTTGGATTACAAGGAAAAGGCAACTCCTCTATATAATAATTGCTCAGTGCTACTGCAGTCATGATGCTCATAATGCTTTTATGCTGTATTTCCTTCGGAACTCTGCACTTTATCAGTGGATTATTTTATGTCTGAGTGCGAGAGGTGGCAAGGGAGCTTGACAGACAGTGAAAAGGCTTTGGGAGACACAGCAGAGAAACAAGGTCTTGTACCACTGCACAACATGCTCAAGATCTGCTTTATTTTCACCAGGGATCTGAAAGCATCAGCCAACACTAAAAGGCAGGTCTGTGTGGTATTTTTTTCACAACTGTTTTTGGAGTCAACAGTCTGACAACAGAAAAAAAATTCAGATAGATTAAAAATTGAACTAAATTAATAAATTTAAAACAGCATAAATGTATTATCGTCATTCTAAAATGTGTAAGTCCTCATGCATCTGTATGGTAAAAACGGTCCCTCATAGCTGAAGCCAGTTCTCTTTCTGTACATTCATATATCCACCACACACAATGCGTCAGGCCTGTAATTCTTTCGACATTAATAATTCATTAATGCCTTCTTCATTAATTCATAATCTTTTTTCAGGTTTGATCCTAATTGCTTGCTATGGGTTTGATTTGGGTCACAGCCTGTGATCAATTAACTAATTCCTGCAAGCAAACATCTATTGCCTTATGAAGCTAAGCAAAGCAATTATTTTCAAAGGCAAACAACAAAGGCTTGGGTACATGTGTCCCATGCATTCACATTAGAACTGACACACAGCTATCAGTGTAAAACCATTCAGATGGAAGAGCATTTTGCTGAGTAAAATTAAACAATACAAAATAAATATTTAAAAGCAAAAAAACAAAACAAAAATAACAATCATGAAGACAACGTGATATGCATCAACAACCGTTGTTAAATCAGTTACTACAATAGATACCTTTGATTTAGAGTTGCCAATTTAATCCTGTGACAAAGCCTACAATTTCTTACCAGCATATATGACACACAAGGTTTAGTGACTGAATCCCAGAAAAGGCCAACGCTTGGTGACAGAAAGTAACTTTTTAATAATAACTTGTTTAATCTAAAAACATATGTTAAACAACTGAAAAACTGAATAAAGCTTATGTTTTACAAGATAAAACTGTAAGAAAAATGTCATTTATTTTTAAATTTCTATCCATATTTCACTTAAAACAAGAAATGATACAAACGCTGCTTTGAATCATACAGCTGGCTTACTGAGTGTTATGGGGACAGGGGAACTCCTCAAAAGATTATATACCTTCAAGGCTTTTTCTGTGGTTGCATTCATAATGCTGAAAGGAGCACTGAAGTCATCGAATGACAAGCTGGAAAGTTGAAATCGTGTAGTTATTGTTAATTGCATATACTGTAGGCCCAATACAAGTGTTTCACTCTAATCTCTATGTCCCATTTAGTTTTTGAAGGCTATGACCTGTTGTTGGCATGGGTGACTCTTGTCTAAAGATTACGACTGCAGGTTCCACTGCTGCTTCTGTTTGTTTTATCAGCCAGCATAAATTTTGCTCATCTGGATTATCATCTAGTTGAATTACAAATGATTTTTCAGTTGTACTCAGAAAGTACATACTTCAGTAAAGGAATTTTTAAAAAAAAAAAAAAAAAAAAAAAAAGAAAAAGTGGAAAAGTGGTTAAAGCATAAAACTGAAATGGTCATTACATTATTATCGAGAAAAAAATCTTGTACACTTAAGTGAGTGAGAGAATTTCAGGAAACAGTTGGGACAGTTTGGTTCGGTCTTTGTCCACAATTGCTGTACAATGCAAGTGCATTACAAGAGTGGGCTTTCTGCAGAAGAGGCACTCTCCTGACCGGAAATGTGACAGAGGAGGTGTGGTTGAACGGCAGTCTAGAGCATGCAGGAATTTGGCATAGTATGTCAAATATAAGGTTTTGGAAATCATTGCTTTTTTTTTTTACAACACAATTAGTAGATGAGGTTTCCCACTGCATTATCGTAAGTACTGTGCGTGTCTGTACATAAACAACTTACAGATCCTCAGAAAGGTGCAACTTTTACCAGCACATACATTTGGACACATGAGCAGCTTTTGATGATCTAGAGCTGGGCCCACAAACTCCGGTCCTCGAGGGCTTCCATCCTGCAGGTTTTAGTGTCTTCCCTGCTGCAACACACCTGACTCAAGTCAATGGCCCATTACCAGGCAGATGCCGAATATGACAACAATTTGTTGGAGAACCTTTTCTTTTGAATTATATATGTTGTACCAGGGAAACACTAACCTTGCAGGAAACCCGCAAGATGGTAGCTCTCAAGGACTGGAGTTGGTGACTCCTGATCTAGAGCTTTTTACCAAGAGTGAAAAGTCTTATCTGAAATCCTTATGTAAGTGTTGGATATTTGCATTCTCAAACGCCACTAAAACAGAACATCTTTAGAACATCTCAGGATTCCAGCGCAAGTGAAAAGTGACAGAATAAACAGCCTCAGGTGCCGTCATCAACCTCAAGGACATTGGAATGTACACAGTGTGACAGCGCGAAATTGGCATATTAGATGGTTTTTGTGCTTTTTTATGGACAGTTATGTAGAGATTTTTGTAACCTGCTGGGTTGTGCTCAGGTTAGCAGGTCTTAGAAAACAAAAGAACTGGAGGATAGGGAAAATCCAACTCTACATGTATGTGTACAAGCCATCAAGTGAAGATTAGGTAATTTTGTCATGTAATTGCTTTAGAGATGTAAGAAGTCAACCATTATGACTTTTGAGAAACAACATTTAATAATGTTATAAATTTCTAATTCCAGATTAAACTTGCAGAACATTCAGTCATCTGTAATGATGCAGAGCACATAATTTTACAGCTGTCACTGTTTTTCTTCTGCTCGCATTTTTATTTTCGAGCAGGGTGACTCCACAGACGTGCATTCATTTATCACAGAGGGAAAGAAAAAAATGCAAAGAAGCCCCAACCTTTGTCCTATTCAGAGAGAACTTCTTTGAACACAGAACTTAAATGTACTTTAGTTATTTATCTGAGAATTATTCAAACTCAAGCATACTAAACAAAGCATACTTTCTCTAAGAAACCTAATAAAACTGAGGGCATGTCACCGAACTCCTGACAGTCTTGACTTCAAAAGCATATGGTTAGAGATGAATACAGGAATAAGGGGGTGGAGGGCATGATTAGCAGCGGCCCACTTGGCTTCTCTCCCTGTCGCACGAGCTGTATATACATAGCATCAGTCACCCTCCTATCGCCTAATTAACTCCTTCACCTTTACACAACAAAGTAGCAGCTACTTCAAACTGCGCTGTCTGATTGATTTGACACAAATGCTTTATGAGTATTTTGGAATAAAAAGTGATTTTGAAGATGCAACAACCATCGCTAATAGCCATCAAATGCCTCAACGGCTATTTTTTTTTTTTTTTAATGATTAAAGCTGTTTGTGGGTTTGGGAGTAGTTCCTGACCCAAATGTGTTGCAGTTTTCTAGACTACAGCTAAGTGCAGGGCTGTGAATTGTTTGCACAATTCACAACACTGTACAGACACACTCATGCACACCAGCGTGGCTTTGTCTTCACACTTGTGTTCAGTTTCAGCCAGCAGCAGGTAAAACTTCTGCAAATTATAGCCCGAGGGCAGTCTTTGCTGCTCGGTGTTCAATGCTGTTTGATACTGTCTGCCTGCAGTTTGTGAGATTTCAAGTTTCTCCTGTTATTTTTTTATTTTAGTTTTTTTTTAGCCTTCCACAAATATTAACAGAAAAAAATGTTCATCCTCATGCTTTATGACATGCTCACAATTTTTCTCATTTTAATTTCTTACTTCCATACATTTCCTTTCCTGTTTAAATGCTAAATCTGTACATTGTGCATTGTTTCATTATCTTTTATTATAAAAAAAAACAAACAAACAAAAAAAAAAAACAGTTTATGTCAAGGTATAACCTTCTGATAGAATTTAACATAGCATCTTATGATTAACTGTGTCTACAAAAGAAAAACTCTATGATCTCTAAGTGGAAATATTCCAAGCATATGCAACTGGGAAGAGACCTCAGGGTAGATCAAGAGAACCCTGTAAGGGTTATAAATCCAACATGGACTCAAAATCATCCACATAAGAATTGCAAGATGGTGCTGAATACTTAGGCTACTTTGTGTGACGACTATAGATTGGCTAGTATAGTATAATAAAAGAAACTTACTGATTACAGAATTGTAAAGACACAGGCTTTATAAACAAAAGTTTATTGTCCACCAAGCTAATAGAACGCACAATAAATATACACAATAACACAACATGGTTGCTTTAACCAACGCTGACGGCCATCTAGAGCAAGAAATCTTTATGCAATTAAGAAACTACACATTTTCATTCCACTATACGTAGAACATTTATTAATTGTCTGTGAAAAGGTGTTTTGTGTGTGTTTTTGGTTGCGGGTAGGAGGTCTGTGGGTTATGCTGGTGATCTAGAGCTGATTTCTTTAAGCGTGGAGGATCTGCTTGGAATGCTCTGCGTCTCCTTTCTCCCTGCTATAGGCTCTGCTGGCTATAGCTTGTGGCGCTCCCGGTGGAGTAAGCTCTTTCCACTAACAAAATGCAAAATACAAAATTAATAAAAACACCCTTTGAAACTGACAAATATGCCTCAGGCAAACTATCGGCCCGCCGGCTGCTTAAAATTTAATCAGTATTTTTTTCTTTATTTATTTATTTTCCACAGCCATGCTCATCTTTTTAATAACATGTTGCTGAGACAGTCTGTACACAAAGTTTTCCTCTGTCAAGAATTACATAGGGCCTGTCAGTTCATGGTCTCTCTCCCTCAGGGGGGTTACCAGAAAATAAACTAAGCAGATCTTATATCCTCAGTCCTTGTTCTCTTCTAAACTGCTTTTCCCACTGGTTCCTGTGGCAATCACAATGACCTTCATCCTTAACAGGGCCACACCAAGACACAGGGAACAACACTGACATTTGCTGGAATCCTCCATTGTGTTTTAGCAGTAGTTGGGGATGAATAGGGATGACTAAAATGGTAGAATTCTTGATGTTGGAAAGCAACACTGAATTCCCTGACAACCCTCCCATACTGATATAAAATTCATGCACTCATTTATAATTTAATTATATTAGTTAAGGTCTCACTGAGAGTGATGACAGACCATCAAGCCCTCATCTAAGTGTCAATCACATACTCCCACAGAATCCTTATCTTGGCAATAACACAACAAAGAAATAGAAAGAGAGTGGCAAAATATTTACTGTCTAGTGGCCAGCTAAATTTTATGCCTGCTGTATGTCTAATGTGCCAAATCCTGAACCTCTTAGTCCTGCTGGGGGCCATTTTGCATCATAGCTGATAGGACGATGACATATTTATGGTCCATTGACCTGGTTAAATTTTTATAAAGGCCTTGTGTAGATCTCATGTGTAATTATGTTGTTTTGTTCATAGATAAAGACATATGTAGTTGAGAAAACTATGTATTGCTGCACTCCGTGAATGTAAATAGGAAGAGAACTGGATGCGTTTTCATTGTTACCAAAGGAAATTATCATGTTTTGTTTGGCATGCCTAAGAAACAAAAGGCCATTGAATAAGAACTTTCTTTTAGAGTGGGAGAAATATATATTCTTCAGATAAATTCCAGTCTTATGAGACACATTTCTTATCCCTTTAATTTCCACACTACCAAGAAGAGCAGAGAAAAATGTTTCTCTGTTTTTTCTCTTGGTTTTGGATGAGAACAAACAGAGTTTTTAGCATTTTTTTTTAGAATTTTTAGATTTTTAGCAAATGGTTGCAATAGTAAAAAAGAAGTTGATAACAATATAACATCAGTGAAATGGTTGAAATTTGAAATAGTAGTTCTACAGCAAACACCATAGGTTTTACATATCCAAACCAATTGGTAGAGATGACTCAGTCAGGTTCATTTCTACAATTTTTTTTAAAGAAATTCATCAAAGTCACAGCAAATGTACCTCTACCAAATGGTGGACCAGGACCTTAAAGGGTTAAGCTTCTTCAATGAGCAAAATCCCCTCTTTATGAGATATATATGCCTTATTTGTTTGTAAAGTAGTTTCATGCTCTATAAGTGATAAGCCCATAATCGGATTCTCCTCTTCTTTATATTATAATAGTCAGATCAAAGTTTGGATATAAACATTTTAGTCAAAGTCATATGAAATAGGCCTTTTCATCAGCAACGGCTGGTGATAAGGTGTACTACTGGATTGCCAGCAACTGTGTGGTAGTGCAGAGGTTAAAGCTGGATTAAAATATCCTGAAAATGTAGTTAAAGGGTGAATGTTTTTCTGCATATTTAAGATCAACTGTTTGAAATAGGTCTGAGCACTTTGCGTGTACTCCAGAGTTTTGTCTACTTGCACAATTCACTGAAAACATTACTTATAGGTGATTTAACACAGCCAGATTCCATTATCAGACAATGTCACAATAAGGGAGTCTCTTAAGCCTCTGCACCAGTCAGTCACTTCAAGCATTTCAAGACACTAATAAACATATTTGAAGGTCATCTGACAAAATCACCACTCTGGTAAAATTAACTTTATTTGGCCATCCTCATATCTATGATTATCTCTGACAAAGGAAAATTAGAAGAACAGGAAATTATTTTCACACAGTCTACAATAGCTGGGTGTCGGGCACATTTCTGTCATTAACTCAATTATGCTCCTTTTTCTATACATTAGGGCAAGGATGGTGGTCCAGTTAAATGGCCACGTCAAGGCTTGAACCACCTTAAGAAAATTAGAATGTAACCATGCTGGTCATGTTTAGAGTTCATTGTCAGACTTACAGTGGGAACGCTATAAGTAAGGGAAAACTATATTAGTGTCAAAATAATTGTGGCCAGAATTGATATTGAGATACTTTTATGTGATTAATCCCGAGTTTGCATATATCATGCATTTATTTCAGGTTTTAAAAAGAGGATTTCCTTGAACTTTAAAGTAAATTCAACAGTTTAAATAAGTTTCTAAATTAAATATGGACAGATAAAGTAAAGGAAGACTGAACTAAGCATAATATGATGGGGTGTCAGGTTTGGATTGCAGGGAGGAAAGTAAGGGAAAGTGGAGCAACTGATTAAAAAAAAAAAAAAAAAGGAAATAGGAGCATAATTGCCAAATGGACTTTGAAAAATATTTTTTAATACACATAGTTTTGTCTTCACATTGATTAATAACATAGCACAACCCTGACAAAAAACCCCAAAGAATAAATTGCAAAATACAACATTGGCAGTGTTGAAATTTATAATTATTTTATTTTTTGCATGAAGAAAAGAATTACCTCCTCACAAATAGAAATGTAAACTTTTATGTCCATTCCAAATAAAACATTCTGCTGTATTTCAATTTACTAATCATTTCCATTTTAAAATCTGAAAGGAATAAAAGTCGTTCTTGAAATTTTACCCTCAAGGAAGCCATCTCTTGTTTTTACACATAAGTGAATCTGAATCTGAGATAAATTCCCCTTGGCAGCTTTTTCTCATTGGTGTAAAAAGCTTCTAGTTTTGTGCTGCTTCTTCCTTTTCTTACTTTGTTAGTTATTAATTGAGATCATGAGAGCTAACGCTTTCAGCAGGACTAGTTCAGACAAGAAATGCTTGAACTTCTTTGCCATAAATATTAAAAGCAATATATTATGCATATTATTCTTTAAATACCACATAAATGTGTTTTTGTGCCTAAATCTTAATTTTGCATATGCTTTTAAGTAATATGCATTAAATAATAATTGCCATTAAATTGATGGAAGAGGCAGCATTGGTACTGTCAATCAAATTTGTGCAAACCCCATCTGACACTTTCTGTCTCTCATCACTTTCAGCTGCAAAGCCATCATTGTTCACGCTAACATCCCAGAGTGCAGCAGAATCAGCACATACTGTACTCTCTAGAACTTCCATATCCGTACACTTATTATAGGTCATTAACTGCACTGTAGATATTTTTTAAGCAAGAGAGAGGAATTAATCTGAAGGCTCTGCATAATTAAGTATGTTGCCTCAGTGTGGAGAGGGGCAGAAGGCAACAGGAAAAATGCCCTTTTGCAGGGCGATCTCTACAAGACTTGCTCAGTTAATAGTTTTAAGAGATAGTTATTAAAAAAAGACAAACTCTCCAAAAATGTCCAATGTTTAATCTGCTTCTAAAAGTTATCATTTGTTCACGCTGTGTATTACAGCATCATTACTTTTCAACTAAAGTTTGAGGCAAATCATCCAGTTCTGTCTGAAACCACTTCTCTAGCTCAAAATGTTGTGAACAACAGACTTTTTCTGCAACTCTTCCTAATCGGAAACTTATGCTTCTGCCATCTTCTGCGTGAGAGCTAGAAAATATCAAGTCATCTCTCAAGCCCTGCATTTATCCATTTATATTCCAACAGTCACACATCATTCAGACAAAGAGAATTAGATAAAGAACGGCCACCAGACAAAGTTTGTCATAGGCCTCCTTGAAACTAATCATGTCTCAGTCGGAGGGGGACCACGGCTGCCCCTCCCCTCTCTATTCTCCTTTACTTGAACAGACGCGTGGAAGTATTTCAAGGGACAGTGCCTTTGATGTGAGCAATTTATAAGGCTAATTATACAAACAGGATAATAACAATGGAGGCAACAAGCTGCCTGTTTACCCTCCCTGTGTTTACACCACAGACAGTTCCTTGAGCCATATGAGAGCACACATTTGTGCACATACACAAACACTAAACAGCATTTGTTAAATTAAAAAAAAAAAAAAAAAAAAAGCTTGGGTAATTCTCAGTTGTTCGTGGTGTAGATCATAATAACAACAAACAATGAAAAATGCCTGACATCAAAGAAGCAAATGATTATGTATTTAAAAATCCTTTAAAGTTTTGAGAAAGAGGCAAATAGATTGCAGATGACTTCCTCCTTGATTTAATTGATAGTGCGACTGAATCTGCTACATAGCTGCAGGACAATACTTGTATTATCATGTGAGCTCTTTGCCCCTGGGTATCAGATCTTGTTGTTTGCATATTTATTGTACATTTGTGTATTCATGCACTGCCTGTATCTTATCACCTAAATTGGCTCATGTGTCATTATTTTCTGTGTGGGTGGTTGATTGTGCTGTGGCAGTTCCAGTAACAGATCTCCTGAAAAGTATTTTGCCTTCGCTGAAGATTAAATTCAAAAAGGTCTGAGATAACAAGCTTCTTTTCTCTGACATTTGTTCCAACTCATGTACAGCTACAGAATACAAAACCTCAGATGTTCTTCAAAAAATTCTGGACAACGATTGTAAATTTTTCATTTGAAACACGGATTCTTTTTACCTGTTTGGCTGAAAAAGAATGGGTATGACTGTACGCATCTACCTTTCATCATGCAGCCTAGCTATTAGGCGTGCCTTATCGCCTCATGCATTAGGGGCACATTAAATTTGGAATCACAGCACTCTTCAGGTTCAAATAATGAGCATTTAATTATTGACAGGAGATGAATATTTAACAAAGACACTGGTGGTTCAGTTGGTTGGCCTCATATGGAGTAGTATTAAAGAGGACAGGAGGTCTCCATGACCCAGAAAACCTTCCTAAATTCTCAAAATGTTTTAACCGTTGCTTCTAGATTCACAAGCAAGTTAATTCAAGTCGAGGACATTGCTGTAAGACCGCTTTCTGTCTGGAGAGAAATCCATAAAAGTTTTTACAAAGCGTGATAGCTGAAAAAGAAATAAGGGAGTTTAACTTAAAGCCTTTGTGCTAAGTACATACACATGAGTATGTTTCCATCACTGCAATCAACCCCATGGCAGCTGGAATCTAGAATAAGCTTGCACACTAGTATGACCATGCAGCGGTCGTATTGCTCCAGCCAATACACCAACCTGAGACCCTTGTAACAACAAACTCATTTTAATTTAGTTGCCATACATTTACCATATCTTAAAGTTAAGATTTGCTAAAACTGGGAATGAATTTGCTGCTAAGTAAAGCCAAGAGTTCACAATTTGTCAACCTTGTTATGAGAAAGTAGGGCATGCACTGTGGCTTGGCTGGAATGTGGTAAATGAAGAAGCAGACTATTTGGTGACAAGGCAGAAATTCTGGTTGTGGAGAAACACTTTGCACTGATTTTTACGTAACTGTCTGTGGCCTGTGTTTGTTGACAGCTACCTAAAAGTACTTTGTTCAATTCTACTGTTTTTATTACCTTTTATGACAGTTTTTTTTTTTTTTTTTAAAAAGTCAAATTAAACACTTCTGATTATTTTTTATATATATTTTTAGATAAGGCAAAAACAGCTCTATCAGGAAACGCAGATGACCTTATTTTCAATATTTCTCTGTTCTTTCCTAATTGAATTGAATTGAATTGAAGCTTTCCAGTGTCATAAAGACAGTCCTGTATTGTTCAGATTTGTTATAAGTATCAATCATTTATAATAAAGTTGCTATACAGTTAAAATTGCTTTTACAAAATTAGAGTTCTTAGAAAGCAAATCAGAATCAGCTCATGCTTTCACAAAAAAAAAAAAAACAGAATGGGCCACGCACACTATTTGTTCCACTTTCAACCAAAAGTAAATCCCCTAAAAAAGTTCCAACTCAAGTGATTTATAAGAAACTTCACTATATGATCAAACTTAACTAGAAATCCAAACATTTCTCTCATGGATTTATGAAGTACAGACACTACTTGCAAAAGACCCTTACCAGCTGTAACATTTCCATGTAAATACTTTAGTTTGCAATCAGTCTGTTTTCGCATTGCAAGACGTTCGTCAGAGTCTTATGTACTTCAGCTTTTATCCAAGTTCCTTTCTGTCAGAGACAATTGTGGTAGACCTTAACTGTTTATTGTGTGTCATTTCCTCTGTACATTAAAAAGAAACAATCAACAGCCAGGCATATAAAGAAGACTGGCAGGAAAGAGAAATAGCCAGATCTATCTTTAGTCTCTGGAAGAAGGAATCATTTCACTGTGTCAGTCACCTTTCCTCTTCCCATCCCAACCACTTACTCATCCTCCACTATGTCTGTCGATGAGCAGCCCTTCAGATCCTACCTGTTGTGCCTCTGAAAGAGTCTTGACATGAGGAAACACACTATTTCTATTGTTAATTCTATTTTAGACATATCATTGTTGTTGTTGAACAGGACACAGTGGTCATATTATAATCCAATTTCAAAGTCATGTTAATCCCAGAAAATGTACTTTTGCTGTTTTTACTTTTATGCCCTAATTTTTTTTTAAATTGTTTTTGATCATATGTACACCAAACACTGTCCTTAAACTAGAAATAATATCTTTTCTCTACCTCTAGAGATTCGCTTTGACCTGCTAAGCTACCTGTCAAACTCATGTTGGTAGATCTACTGATATCTAAGTTTAACCTATTAGTGTTACAATCTTCGCAGTGGTTTACAACTGAGAGGTATGCCACAGTAATAAGGTACAACTATGCTGATCTCAGTTATCTAAGCCAAAGAAATAAAATCACAAAATTTACTTGAAACACAAGCCACAAGGTTGAATAGTTATCAAACAAACTTATTGCTGCAGTTATTTGAGAAGCAAATTTACATATTCTTAATGTGGGCTTACTAATAGTAAACAACTAATAATAAACTTCCAACAAGGGGTTAAATGCACTTGTGTTTTCTTAAACACTATATATGATTGAAAATTCAATAACAAAATTAAGCTAGAAAAATGCAAAACAGTTTGAAAAAAACAATTCCTCTTTTTACTTTTGACTCCACTCAATTCCACTTATGACTATTTTACCACCCATGTGATAAGAAAACATAAGCAAAGCACATGAGTTAAATGGATTAATCTGTTTAAATGCTTATCTGTACAATCATTCACCGTTTGCTATTATAGTTGAGGATAAACACTGAACACAGAGCTTAGCAGCTCTTGCTAAAACACAAGCTACAGCAGCGTAGCCGCTATTGCTAAAAACACAAGTTACAACAGCTTAGCAGCTATTGCTAAAAACACAAGCTTCCTTTAGCTTTCGCACGGTACATACACTCCACTTCCAGGTTCACTGTATTTACAAGGGTTCCCACGGCGGGGTTCGGTCAAGTTTTAAGTCCCACTGACAACAGGTCGCCAGTCGCGTCGCTGTTTTTCCAGATTGACCACAAGTTGCAACATACAAGCACACCACGCGATGGCGCGGTCTCACACGATGTATAAGGATTCGACAGTTACTACGAGTCGCCACACAATGGCGGTAATGCGCCAAGAAACCAATTGGGGTTTCCCCAAAAGAAGAGGTGACGGTGCGTCACCGATGACACACTTAGGACCGCCCCACAGGTGTCCCCAAGCTACAGAAGTTGTCAGTCTGTCACTGGCAGCCGAAGTAGCTTCACTTCGCTCCCACAAACAACAGATTTCACGGACTTCTTGTCCCACAATTCACAAAACAACAGCACAGCTCAAATGGCGTTTCAGCTCGGCTCGGACCGTACGGTCTGCCGTTTTCACAGATATCTCCCGCGGTACGGGACAACACAGTGCGCCTGCGGGTTTTACCGGCAGGTAACAGGAATTTCCTGTCCTGTTTGCGCTTTAATCAAACAGCGAAATAAACTCCGTCTGGAGTTTTCTCCCCCCCCCCCTTCTGTGGGGAAATATCAGCACTTTATGCTACAATCACATCCGTTTGCAGGATTACGCTGCAACGGGAATTAACAAATCTCCTACCGGCTCCTTGCTTACGGAGACCGGTTCTATCACAGTGGGGATTAGCTACTTCCCCCGATAGGATAGGAGTGGAGTTACAGAAAGCAACCGCCTGGAACACGCAGGACAGCCGGTTCTGAACCCAGCAGAATGACCCTGGATGGATTCCGCACCCAATTCACTCTGCTCAGGCCTGGATACGCGTCTTGGCGCGTTTGCATGCAAATGTCTGCAGTTTGGCAGACTAACAGTTACAAATCACATCCGGTGCTTATTCGTAAAGACACCAGTTCACCAACAATTAAAGCACAACATTTACCAAGTGTATAAAAATTCCCAGAGAGAGATCATTCACAGAACACGCGTTCTCCGTTTCCCCAGCGGCTTACCCGGCAGATGGAACAGTATCATGCAGTTAAGCCCAGCGCGCTTCACAAAGAAGAAAAATAAAATAAAATTCCGTAATTTTTGAATGCACTTTCTGATCATTAACGAATTCTTGCCTCACACGGGGCACCATTATATGTAGCGGAATAGCCTCTACAAATTATGAATTTATTAATTACCTCGGAGCACCACTCATCACCTTTAATTAACTTAAAATTCAGGCGGATGAGACACCTGAAATAAACTCAATTCAATAAACAGTCTCACTTCAAAGGAGTAAATCCTAAGAACAAATGAACCAGAAATCGTGCATTCAGAAATTATGACAATAACGGATGAATTGATTATACATATTTATTTACAATGATGGTAAACATACAGCAGTGAAAATGAACAATGATGGAGAGATGTTATTGGTGAGATGGTATGATGAATTTATCAACATGGAATTTCATTTATAACATTAATAAAGAACGCTGAGATTAATTAAATGAGATGGAGGCAGGAAGAAACTGGTTGGAATTAAGCAAATAAATCGGGATGATTATCTTACTTAAATCTTTGACAAGAACGTGTTCAATAATTCTAAATTTGGATAAGAATTCGAATTTAATTATTTAATTAGAATTTGATGTACTGGTTTGGGACATCACAAATGTCAGAGCGCTATCAGATCCTACTTTGAACGCTGAATCCGGAGTGTGGGTCGAAGCGGGTGGTTGGTCCCCTATTCGGCGCGTTTCCGGGGGAATTGGATCCCTGGAGCGTCAGAAGATGTAGGTCTACGCAGCTACTCTGGCCTTCTGGATCCGTTCAGCGGAGTTCCAGAGCGGTGTGATGATGATCCAGATTGTCCCAAAAATAGATAGTTCCAGATTTTACGTGTAAAGACGTAATGGAAAAAGTTGGAGCTACGGTTCTAGTTAATTACTGATCTCGGGAAAAATACTGGTTACAAATAAACACTTGTTGTACTTTCTCCCGTTCGGAAGAACGGAGAGGTAAAAACTTATAATGAAATAACAAAAAGAAAAAGAAGACGAAAGGCTAAAGAACTAAACAGAGGACAAAAGAAAAGCAGAAACTTTAAGAGGAGACGAAAAAGTAAAGAAAACTCTGGAGGAGAAAAAGCTCAGGAAGTTGGTCTGCCAGTCTAATTTAAACAGACCCGCCTTTCAAACTTCCAGCCAATCATGAGTTGCTTCTGTCAGAGGCTGACCAACCTTATCCAAACAGGTCAGCTCTAGTTCCTTCCCTCTGCATCTCATTAATGTGAACAGGATACTTTCAACTCCTTGATTTGTCTGCCGCAATACACATCAAATCACATTCTTTCAGAGTTATGCAGATTCCTCATTTGCTGGCGAAGGAAAGCATTTTATAGTATTACTTTCACACATGAAAAGATTGGCTACATGTAATTTTTATTAAAGGTGGATTAATTAATTGTCATGACTCGTCCTCATTGGGTGATCCTAAAAAAGAAAACTCACATTTTATTCATTCATATTAGTAGCTTAAGAGAAGTCTGAAGCTTGGAAAACATACTCAACAATTATTTACTGCAGTGTTCATGATTAATGTGTGTGTGTGATCAGTTCAAAGAATTACATTACATATCAAGATAAAATAATTGAAAATAAGAGATTCAACCAAAACAATTAACCACAGTCTTTTAGACTAAGTTAGATCAGTTCCTTCAATTGGGGAAAGAAGTTTGGATTCCTTCTGTCTCCTTCTCCGTCAGGGGAGGGGTTGTTCTGGTGCCCTGGAGTCTCGTCTTTTGGCTTAGAAGTGTGATTTCTGACAAGAACCAGGGTTTGGTCAGATGCGACTCTCGGCATTTCCCCCGACCTGCGACCATAAATTGTTAGATGTGCTTTAATCCTTCGTGTTGACACAGCTGCATTCTGTAGGGAGTAAAGGTGTAAATCTCGGGGTGTCACCCCTCCTCTTGTGTCAAATGGTCACTCTCTCTTCGTCCTGTGTGGACCAGTCTTACTGCAGAGAAAGAAATACAACTATTGTTTAATCCAGTCGAATGTTTTTAATCCTGGGAGGCCAAGATCGCTACATATATATATATATATATATATATATATATATATATATATATATATATATATATATATATATATATATATATATATATATATATATATTGTTATATATATATATATATGTTGTTTCTCTTATTGATAGTTCAGTAACAAAAAAAAAAGTTTGTATTTGCAATTTTTCCCTCCCCCTTCACGGTTATGCTTTTTTTTTTTTTTTTTTTTTTTTAAATCTATGGTGGCATAATGGTTAATTCATCCTAAAGCAAGCTGCCTGCAATACTTGTGACAGCTGAGAAATGTCATTACAGGCCATAATGAAGAATGAAATCAGTTATACCATCACCACACGCCCAAAATTCAATTAACACCTTTGAAGGTCAGTTTAAATGCTTTACTCGTGATGTTTTTGTGTGACCACAATGTTTGGTTGTACATTTATTTTCACTTTAATTTTGCAAGGGGAATCAAACAACAAAAGTTGCTCCTGTGTAGAAACATATATCAAAAGCAATGCAATTAGAAATAAAGGACTAAGTGTACAACTAATGAATAGCCACAGTCAAGCAGTGAGTTAACAAAGGCAACTGATAAGGCATTGAGATTGAAATGGGGTGAGAAGAAAAACCTTTTTATCATCCAATGCCATACCTTCACACAATGTACAATTAGAGCGCATACTCTGGAGTGAGACACAACCAATGCCTTGCATCAATTTGCAGATCATTTAGTCTTTTCTCTTGCATCCGGCCTGAGTTAGAAACAGCAGGAATCAAAAGCTGGATGGTGATGAGAATAACACATGACAGAAAAAAAGTCGGGCAAATGACTTTTGTTATTGCACTGTGGTTTTTATTTGAATTGTAAGTGATCATTCTGCCTTTTAGTTACAGCTGTCAGCCCTCATTAATGTGCATTATAAATCGCATCAAAGTGAGTAAGGCTGTGTGTGATTAATTTATACAGCTCTTTACGTAGGAGGGAGCTCCAGGTGCCAGTGTATCTAATGACTTGGTTTGGGTGGCACAGCTACACTAAATCCTTTTTTTTTCTCCAATACATTATGTTGAGTGTCAGTTTTGACATGCGTCTGTCACAGCAGTACTGGATCCTAGGACTTGAGGATGATGATTACACGCTCATATACATCAACTAACACAAGGCCCAAAATAGCCTAACAAAAAATCCCCTTCTCCATTATGGCGATCAGTTATGCCCTGATTAGATTCAATAAGTGTTTTTAACCTCATGTCATTTCCAATCAACATATGTAGCCACAATAAGGATGATGAATTAAACTGGAAAATGGTCATTTATCAGGTGATAATTTCATATTTACATTGCCAGTTATTCACAGCTTTCCAATTATCAACACAACATGATCACAGTGGTTATCAGTATTTAAATCATAACATCTGAACGAAATAAAACAAAACAACCAAATTTCATTTATCAACAAAACCACACAAATAATCATTTATGATAAAATCTCCCTAATCTCTGATATAATCACTTCTGGATTAGAAGATCAAATGGCATAGTGAGTAGCACTGTGGCCTCACAGCAAGAAGGTTGCTGGTTCAATCCTCGGCTGGGCAAGGCTTGGACCAGGCTGTGTGGAGTATGCATGTTCTCCGCGTGTTTGCATGGGTTCTCTACTAGTACTCTGGCTTCCTTCCATCATCCAAAGACATGCATGTTAGGGTGACTGGTTACTCTAAACTGCCCATAGGAGTGAGTGTGGTTGTTTGTCTCTGGGATGGACTGTCCTGCCTTTCGCCCAAAGACTGCTGGGATAGGCTCAAGCTTCCCCACAATCCCTCATCAGACTAAGCAGATAGGATAATGAATGTATCCATACCAATGCACAAAATAAAATTGAGCAGTTTTGTCAGTCTCAAAGTGATAAAAAGGCTGAGACCCATTCTTAAAAAAAAAAAAAGCAAAAATCCACAGAAGTATTGCATAAAGTTACCAACAAACAGATAGATAAACACAGGCAAAAGCATGACTTCCTTTGTGATTTTTTTTTTTAGAAAACATCAATTTGCTAAGGGGTTGCAGAATAAAGGAAGACAAATGAAATAGCCTTTAGAAATTGTTCGCAATATTTTCTACCATTTTCACCAAATGAGTGCACCTGTTTTTAAAACAGGAAACAGGAAATAAAGCAAGTTCAAAGAGGTGGGAATTTAAACCAGTCTTTGTCTTTATCTCGGAGGACAATTAGCTCTGAGATGCCATTTTGAAGCTTGTAAATTTGTAATGACAAAATTAAGCAACAAGCATGCAGGGTTGGCAAGGATTTTAGATAGATTTGACTTATACTGGAGGCCATCAGTTAAACGCTTTGCTGTATATTTTAAAATTTTGCCTTTAATAAATATTTTTCCTTTGATATACTGGTTGTCTTGTAGCCTGCCGGCATGATGGTGCAAGGGAGGGCTAAAGAGAAACAGCAGCCTCCTGGCTCTAATGAGAAGGTCATAGCTTTCTAATTATCATAGGTGACTCAGTAGCATCCTTCAGAAGACCCCAGGAGACCACCAGTTTCAGACAATATTCTCAAACAGCTATAATCAGTCACTTGTGTAAACAAACATGAACATTTTGACAAACATAATGACTCATTAAAGCAAATATTTAAACATTTGCTATAAATGCATCTAGGAGGCGCAAATAAATGCACACAAATTTTCATATACACAACCATTCAGGAACTATTTAGTTTCTAGCATAAAAGTTACAAATGAAAAAGTTCTCATTTTTATTTATGAATTGATGTGCGATGAGACACAGCATAGAGATTTTTTTGAATGATGTCACTCAAACTTGCAGGCTAAAGATAAAAAAACAAAAAAAAAAGAGAGATTTAAAAAAAATGAATTCATTAAAACTTATGAGAAGCCAACAGCAAAGATTTTGTCATCTTTATTGAGACAAAACAGTAGGCAGCTTGCACTTCCTGTATCCCTCTGTGTGTGTGTGCTTTGTATTCAGTCAGGGGCGGAGCTAGATGCTCCAATCACCAGGGACTTCGCCCACAAAATAATTCATCGTTACAAGAGTGATTTGGTACACCAAAAAAATTAGTAAATTATTTAATCTACTGGTCGGGTGACAAAATGAATTCAATATTTGCCTTTATCTATTTACAAATTTTACCTGCTTGTGTTCTTTAATAATTGTTTAAGTATATTAATGATATATTAGTATGTCCTTATGTAAATGCAATAATGGAACACCACTATTCCCAAAACTCCGTTTTGGTGTCACCAATCATACTCAAAGTGCAGAGTTGGGTCCCATACGTCACTTATGCATTTAGATTTATTGCACATATTATTTACAACTCAATATTGTTAGGGGAAAATTAGAGGAAAAAATAGTTGTCTGTAAGGATATAGGTATGAAGTAGACCTAAGCATGGACAACTTTGTCACAAAGCTTACTGGTGAGTCTGAAGTCAATTGCATGAATCCCAAAATAGTTTGTTCAAAAACAATTCACACACAGTGCCAAATGAGCCAAGAACCCAAGATGACGGACACCCCGTTGCCATGGCAAAACATGTTTCATTGACTTTTATGCTCGTCTTGGGTTGTTACACGTGTGTACCGAATTTCGTAGCTCTAGGTCAAAGTGGACGATTGGGAGCCTCGGGAACTCCCCCAAAATTGTGCCCCAACCCCCCCAACAATGTATAGTGTAATGTGTGAAGGACCTACCAAACATGAAAGCTTACAATTTTGGTGCAGATCGGATGTATTTCTGTGAAGCTATGAGTAAACCTTGTTTCATGGCGTGAAGGCTTTTTTCCATGGATTGCCACGGTAACACGCTTTCTCCTATTGGAAAGATTCCGATAATTTTTGGTTCCCATCTTGTCACGAAGCTTTCTGCTGAATATGGGGTCAATTGCATGAAAACCCTCAGACTAGTTCGTCTAAAGATGGGCTTAAAGTGATAAAATGGCCATAAACGCCAAGATAACAGACACCCCTTTGCCATGGCAACATGTGTTTTATTGACTTTTTTGCTCGCCTTGGGTTGTTACACATGTGTACTGAATTTCATAGCCCTAGGTCAAAATAGACAATCGGGCCACTAGGGACCACTCCCCAAAAAGTGCCCCCACCCCTGCACAAAACATGTTTCATTGTGTTAAGGACCTACCAAATATGAATGCTTTTAATGTTCGTGCAGATCGGATTTACATCTGCGAAGATATGAGTAAATCGTGTTTCATGGCGAGAAGGCTTTTCCATCGGTCGCCACAGTAACACAATTTGTCCTATCAGAAAGATTTGAATAACTTTTGGTCCCCATCTTGTCATGAAGCTGCCTGCTGCATTTGGAGCCAATCGCTTGAATCCCCTCAGACTAGTTCGTTCAAGTACAATGCGCCCAAATCGCAAAAATAGGGTAAAAAAAAATGGGTCGTAAAAGCCAAGATCGTAAAAGCCAAGATGGCGGATACCCTCTTGTCATGGCAACATATATTTCATTGACTTTTTTAGTCACCTTGACGTGTTAGACAATCATGCCGAATTTCGTCGTCCTACGTCAAACTAAACTTTTTTGACACCATTATATGCGCCATTTTTGGCGTTTCTGGGGTGCGCTGTCGAGGCAATTTTGCATTGGCATGTATGCAGACCCTAGATTATCGAAATTTTCACCGGGCTTGAGGTGTGTGCTAACTTTTCACGGGGATAAGGCGGTCAAAATTGAGTGAGTTGTGCTTGGAAGGAGAATAAACATTACAATACCAATAGGCTCCTGCCATACTTCGTACAGCTTGGACCTTAATTATCACTGCACAACTCTAAAGCTGAAAATATTTATTTCCTAACATAAACTCAGTTACAGAAACACAACATTCAACAAGGAAAAGGAGAACAAAATATTTACTTACAGAAATTGTCGACGGACAAAAATGGCCGTAAGGAGTACATGCATTTACAATACAAAGAACAAAAGCAACAACACCAAGGCACTCTAAACATTATCCACTTGTCTTGCTGGATCAGGCCATAGGATTTCATCTGCATCACAAGCAATGTCTTCAATGGCGAGGCATTGTGAAAGAGTCACCTCATGAAACAAATCCACCCATGTGAAGAGAAAACTTCAATAATATCTAAGGCCCATCTGATGTTTTAAATAAGCACATGTGTCTCCACACCTGGTGGATGTGGTCATCCAGTTTGGTTGTTAGTGTGGTCATTGGCAAGCCAAGGCTTCATTATGAGAAGGAAATAGCCTTACAACCCTTGTCTGTGTCTAAACTGTGAGAATGCATGTAGAGTTTTGCTAATTGCTGTGTGTAATGTTTTGTAAAAGTGTGAATCTGAGTCTACCTATTGCTGTGCAACTCTGGAAGGTGTTTTGCTTTTTTAATTGTGTAAAAGGTTTCATTAAGAATGTAAACAATTGTGCAAAAACTGTAATGGTGGTCTTGCTCTCTAAACCACTTATTATTTATCTGGCAATAGTTGGTTAATTAATGGTTTAGTGAGCTGCACAAATAGTAAAATATGATCCAAATTGTAAGCTCTGTAAGATGCTGCTAATCATTTATGTGATCTGTATATGAAACCAATACAAAACTTTAATTTAAGTATTGTTGCTTGTGTTATTTTTCTCATTTAAAAAAAAAAAGTTGACACTGCACCATATTAATAAATATTAAAAAGAATAAAAAATACGATCATTAGTATTCACATATGACATTAAACAAGTATAAAAAAACTGCAATAAAGATTGGATAAATAATGTGTGTGGATCTGGGGAAAAAAGAATATGGTGCTGCTGATATTACTGATTTGGAAAAAAAAGAAACAGATAAAATTGTTTAAAGCATTTTTCATACAACAGTCTAAAAAATAAAAAGGGGAGCAGCTAATGAATAGCATATGGACTGCTTCTCTATACAGCAGCTCCCAGTAAATTGCTTGTGAATTAATCTAATTAAGAAACCCACAGTGTGACTCAGTGCTGTCACTGAAGCTAACACACAGAGTCAAGTCTTGAGAAACAAGATTTGTAATAAGGTTGGAAGTCTTGGATGACATAGGCAACTAATTAAAATTAATGGGAAAGGAGAAATAAAGAAATTAAATGATGAACAGATTATCTGTAAATCAAGGAAAAGCAAGATTTGAGAATAGTTGGGTTTACTGTCATAGCCAAAAGGAAACTCTTTAATTGTGAGTTTCATTGGCGGGTTTGGGCAGCAGTGTCAGTCTACGGCCGTTTTTTCTTAAGCGTCAGCTATGTATCTTTGTGGACAGCAAAAAGAGCTTCCATTTGACATGTTTTGGATTACACGAGAGACTATTTTCAATTTTCTTGCCATTTCAGAATAAAAACTTACAACCCCTGCCCCAGAAGTACAATCATAATGTAAGACATCTCCATCAATTTTCCACTCTACTTCAGTTCGCTTTAACAAGTCCTTATGGAGAGTACAGTACAGTCAGGAGATAAAAAGCTTCTTTTCTTCCTCTGCTTCTGCCTCACTTCTCCTCCTGCCTTATCAATCGACCACCCATCCTGTGTGCTTGCGACCTCTAATGGATTTCACATGACAACAGGCGAGGCCCAGACAAGAGCACAAACCCTCACTAACTTGACAACCATTAGTCGGCGACGAGGCAGGGGAAGCGGGGGGGCGGATTTCTCTCAGTGTCCTGTAGCTGATGTGTCGTGCACTGAGCCATCTCCCTCGGGTCAGACACGGATGTATCCACTCTGACAAGCGTCTCGCTCCTTTTCTCTGTGTCCCGACGAGCCTATTATCATGAGGTCTTGTGAATGTTGTGCATTCTGGGAAGTAGTACATGAAAGAATGATCAGGCAAAGCTTTCAGACAGAAGTTGTCCACGCAGGAAGGCTCTTTGTTGAACAAAATGGAAATGTCGCAACGAGAGGTGCACTTGTTGATCGTCCTTATGGAGACACAAGCACTCACACTTGGCATTATGTACCTTATTATTTATATGTTGCTGTCAGCTAATAATGCATGGGTCTCTCACCGGAGCACTTTCTGCCATCTTTTGACAACCAAAGCCAGAGGCACCCACGGTTTCTGAGACATTAAGGGTCCTCTCACCAGGATGTTGTCTGAAGAAGTCATTCGGTGATCTTTATCTTTGTTCTGTGATTTACTGCTCATGTCATCTCTGTTCTGCTTAATACATTAACGTCCACAGACCTGAGGATTTTACTGTGTGCGGTTAAGATATGAGGGAAAAATCCATTCATACACACTTGAGTCCCACTTCATGTAGGCAAAAGGCATAAAATCCTCAAGCATTTAGAGTGGACATTCAAAAAAGACAAATGTCATATAAAAACACTTGCACAGCTTAATGTCATATATGTGTTTCAGTATACTATTCAGCAATAGCTTCGAGCTCTGTGATTGCCCTGAAAGGGTTAAGAGCATTGTTCATTTATCATGTGATAGGGACATTTTTTTATGCAAGAGCGAGCCCTGATTAGAGGGTGAGTTTTAATGACAACTAATTAGCCAACCTCTTTAGCCTTGGCATAATGATCAAACGAGCTGTCATCGGGTACCTGATACAATGATCCTCTCACTCTTGATATGATATTTTATTCCTCTGCAATTATGCAGCCCCCACTGCACCATATGTGTTTATTGCCTCAAGCACACATGTCAAATTAAAGAGCAGCTTATGCACCTGATATTTAATTATTGCCTGCTGCACCACCATGCACAATGGGAAAATGTCAAAGGTAGCAATCTACAGCACTTCAAGCAGAAATCGGTACGCCGCGATCAACGAGCATTCACGCACATACACACAGATAGGAATTTGAATATTGAATATGAATGGGGGACATTTTCCAGCTTGTCTGTGTTCAGTTAGTTTTCTGCACCTCCCTTTGTCAGTGCAAAGGGAATTCCTATATGAAGCTATTGTTTGCCCAAACAAGACCACAAAGCCAATGATTACATGCAATCTAAAAAAAAAAAAAAAGCAGACAAAACTTCCTAAAATACCTTGGAAAAATAATAATACAAAAATCATAAGGTCAATTTATGTTTTAATCTTTTTTTTTTCAAGTTTCAGTCAATTTCCAGAATACGTTTTAAATTTGCATTAATAGTGTCAAAAGCTGTAAAGCTGCCCTGATCAGTGAAATCTAATTTTTAAGATGTTTTTCAGAGTTCCTTCAAAATGAACAGGACATTCACAAGGTTTTCATATAGATATATTAGTGCTAAAGCAGCAGAGATGCGCAGGAGCACTTCATTTATCTACATAAGCTGAATGGAAAGCAGAGGCATTAACATATTTTGGTCGAGATTGAAACTGTCTGAACACACGACTCCATGTGTTAATGATGAATGTCTTTGTGGTTTAAAAAAAAAAATCCAGCTTTAAAGCCTGCATTTCTATGGATAATTCAATTATATTGCAAATTATAAAAGTTTAATTATTCTTGAATACTCTTTGAGAGAATTCCTGCATCTTTGTCTTCTCTGCAGTCTCTTGACAAATTTATAGCTCCACAAAATGTGACTCTGATTATTCTGCTGCATGTAGCACAGTGTTTACCCCATCTTTTATTAACTGAAATAGCTTCATTTTAATTGACTTATTCTTCCTATTTATTCGAGGACGATGCTGTGGTCATGCTTTAAGTGTTTAATTCTTTCTGTTTCCTTCCTCTAAACAGCTAAGTGCTGCTCTATTGATGTTAAAATGTGTTGGTCTCCTAATTACACACTTTTGGAAAACAGATTGTCATCTTGGCAGTGTTTCACCTCATACTTTGGGCTTTATTTAATCTTTTTGTCACTGCTTTGTGAAGATCCAGTATCATCTTGTTCTCGTCTGAATCTCCTGTGAATGTTGGAGTCACACTGCTGGAAAACAGGACGAAAATGTTAATCAACTTCTGCAAATGAAGAGGGAGTTTACACACTATTTCTAAAACCTTGACTCTATCATTCAGCTACAGTTTTGCTAAATTACATTCACTTACTTGAACTATTACTTTACTTATCAAAAGTCTGCATAATGGGAGCAATTTTATTAAGCTTCCCAATGGCTGTCATTGACATATCTTTAAAAATGGAGGGCAGAGCAGGATTTGTCTGTTTTATGGAGTCGGTGGTTTCATGAATGCGGTTGATTAATTGCTCCAGCTCCGATCAATTAGTGAGGTGACATCGCTGGGATGATTGACTTAAACTCCCCCTCAAGTGTAATTGTCATATGCTATAAATCACACTGAAATATGAAATAAGTCCATGTTCAGGTCTTGCCCTGCAAAATTTGTGATTTACTATATTGGCCAGCATTACTTCTTTTATATTTATTGTTGGCTGCAGTTCAGGGAGGGTGTGGAAAAAGCAGAACAGCAAAGGGGGGTGGGGGGGTGGGGGCTTTGATTTGGGGCAGAAAATCAAAGTGTGCATTTTGAAACACCTACAGAGTAGAGCTGGTTTGTAACAGATTGCCAGGTTGTGTGACAGTTGCCATTCTGCTGCACAATAATGACATGTACATTGAGGGTCTGAGTGGTTGTGTGACAGACCAGCACAGCCCTGCGGAGGGAGGCATCACTTAACACTGGAATACACACGCACCTGACGAGGAGCCTGCTGGCTGGTCTTCCGTGTCCCTGGTGGACGATGTATCTCCATACCACCTGCTCTACTGTATGGTTTGTGACAAATGTTGATAGATGTAGCAAGTTTATAGAGATAATTGATTGTTTAGGCCAGGGAATCCCCATATGTAGGCTTCATTTACCTACAGCCTGTTTTTTATTGGCCAGTTTCATATAATTTGTTAGGGTCTTTATTGGTGTGTGTGTGTGTGTGTGTGATATTTTTTACTGCATGTATTCACAAAGTTTGAACTCTGTGACTGGCCCCTATCTTAAAGCTAATAAAATCATTTTCATCTCAGCTGATCTGAGATGATGTGTTATGCATGCTAAAACACAGAAAAGGATGGGACTGTTACTTCACAGAAAACTATGTGACCTAAAAAGATGACTGGGCCATTTATGCATCGTCTTACACTTTCCGAGTTAATAATAATCTTGCAAACATTTTGTATGTACATAAAGGTTTGAATTTGGAAGAACCGGTTAAAGTCTCCATTGGGGAGCAGTGCTGTGGAGAACACCTGCTCAGTAGATGCAAGGAAGGAATGTAGACTTGGAAAAGTTTCTTTCAGAGTGCCCCAGATGACAGTATAACACAGATGTTGTAGTGTTGCTCCAAAACCACAATCACAACATATGGTAATTGCTGCAGAATTATTTTCTGGCCAGCTCTCTAACCAGGGGCTGATAAAATGGCAAAGTAAGCTGGCGGTGCTCTGCAGAATGAACACCTGCCAAATCTAACTATATGAAATGTCAGTCCTGTGAATGAGAGGCCACCAGGTAAAGCCATTAGGGCTGGTGATGGCCACAGCAATCTGAGAGGCCACGGATGAATGAATCCGCAGATGTTTTTCTAAACATTCTTCACAAAGCTGATTGTTTGAGATACTTTGTGTGCTTGACCTGGACATCTTTTAAATAAGTGGATGTAAAGACATGTTTTTTTTAAAATCCACTAACATTGATTTTAAGAAAATCTTTTTCTAAGACAGTTTCTCATAAAAATTTTAAAAAATAGTTTGAGATACTTATAGTCATACTGTTCTTCAAGTTTTCGAAGAAAAAAAAACATTTTTACAAGCTATGTTGATCTTTAAAGATCTTTACTCATTGAATAATGCAAACTGTATGTTGTGTTACTTACGGTGATTCATCAATCTTTTTGCAATTTCCATGTAGGTTCAGATCAATTTATAAACTCCAAATTTAAGTTTGAGTATGGGATGAACTTGCAAATATGTTGTTCAAATATGTTGCTGTATGGATTCTTTGATTCTTTGAATCCATACAGCTCTTTTTTGGATTAAATTAAGCTGTGTCTTTGCGATTACTTTTTGTGGTGCTGCGCTTTCATTCTATCACAACACAAAAGAAGCTTATCAATGTATCTAAGCTTATCTTATAAGCTGTTTTGTTTTTGTTGGCCTTTGATTTTTTATTTTTATTACCTCCAGGGATATGATATGTGTCTTAATCCATGAAAACACAAGGCACTGCTTAAATATGGGGTTAGGTGCATTAGGAATGAGCCAGAATTTAATGGGTTAATGTAAAGTATACATATGTATAAACGTTATGTGAACTGTGGAAATTCAGTTGTGAGGTACTGCCTTCTCAGGACATAAAAATGATAGTATCCTTGTCGATGATAGATGATAGTGTGTAGATGAAACAGGCCAAGTCCAGACCTAAAGAACGAAGTCCTTGCAGTATCAATGTACATGCAAATATGAGGAAAAAAAACACAATTTATGTACAAAAAATATAGATAGATAGATAGATAGATAGATAGATAGATAGATAGATAGATAGATAGATAGATAGATAGATAGATAGATTTTTTAAAAATAATTTTTAAATGAGTATAAATGATGGAAAATCTTTGTTTATCTGGCAAAAAAAATGCTATCATGGAAATATTCACCCGAAACATGTCAATCCCAGAAAATTCTCATATATTCTCACCACAAACAAAATGCTGCTTCCTTGTCAAACTGACTTATTTCCCAAGGCTATTGAGGCACATCTAAAACATAGTTAGAGTTTTGTGAAGCATTCACTAATATCCAGGAGCAGCATTTTATTTCACTCCAAAGCGTGACTTACCAGTCACCCAGATATTCAATCACTGGGCTTCTCTTAATTGTAAATGTTCAAATGTGGTTGTTTTGCTCTGGCTATTAGCTTTGCAGAGTGTGTGGAATGTGTTTCTGTTTCAGCACAGTTGAATTCAGCCATTATTCATCCACAGCCCAGAACCAGCTGGTGGGGTTGGTTAGAAAATGAGCCCTGTTCCCTGTTTTTCAAGTGAGTGTTTTTAGTAGAGGGTAAACACACGTACACATGTTATTTTTTGTTGGGATTCTCTCTCACCCCCCCCCCTACATATGAACTCGCACATAACTACACACATACACCCACAAAGACATAATAAACTGTGGAACCATCTAAGAAACTTGGTTTGGAGCAGGTCAGACTTGTTCTCTTCTGGGTTTTTGGCTCCACCATCTGGTGTTCAATGACACCGTTATCAGTCCTCTGGATTACAGCTATCGAGTAAAATAAGGTAAATTATACACTGGTATTCATGAAATCAAAATAGGTTATGAATTATTTAACTCTAATTAACAAACTCATAAATGGCTTAACCAGCAGTTTCTTTTCAGGATCCTAAATGTTTTAATGCAAATGAAAAATAACCATCGAAATGTCAACTGCACGGTGAAACAAAGTGCGAAATCAGGAGTTATTTTAAATCTGAGTCAAAAACAGCATCTGATATGACTGGCAGATATGTAGAAATGTTTGTTTCTAATTTGCACAAAGGAGAAGAAAGGGAATCAGAGCTGTGGCTTCAGCTGGTTGTCTTTAGGAGACTACGCTTATTGATCGGTGGAAATGAGATTGGTGAAGAGAGGGTTTTTTCTCAGCAGGGGGTAGACTGATAAAGGAAGGAGTGTGTCTCTCTTAAAAAGATCTCATGTTATGGCAGCTGTTATTAGGGCCCTTCATTTGCTTTTGAAGACAGGCTGGGGGGGATCAGTCATGGCAGGTTACAGACATGTGGTGTCTCCTTTGCTTATTCTCCTCCTGACAATATCCTTTGATTTCTTTTTTCTCAGATCTGAGTGTGTGCGATTTAGGGGTAAGTGTCTGTGTGAGTTTTTGTTTGTTAAAGTGCCCCCTGCGGAGGCAGTTTTAACAATTAACATTGCAACCGTTCTATAAGCTAAATCGTCACACACTAAAGATATTTAAAACCGGCATGGAGCAACTGTGCTTTTTTGCTGTTTTTATTGTTTTTCATCAGCTTTTTTTTTTTTATTTCAATATACCAAATTATGTATCAAATAAAAGGATTAAATGTTTAGCATGTTAATAATTAAAAGGTTTCCTGTTCAAAGCGCACATGATTTAGGATTTCACCACCTAGTTTAATAACACAAAATAAAAGTCATATTAAGCCTGGGAAAAAAGGAAAAATAAAACAGAAAAAACCTTTTCACAAAATGCTGCACATATATATATATATTATATATATATATATATAATATATATATATACATATGTATATATATATATATATATATATATATATATATATATATATATATATATATATATATATATATATATATATGTATATATATATATACATATATATATATATATATATACGTATATATATATATATATATATATATATATATATATATATATACATATATATATATATATATATATATATACATATACATATATATATATATATATATACATATACATATATATATATATATATATATATACATATATATATATATATACATATATACATATATATATATATATATATATATATATATATATATATATATGTGTGTGTATATATATATATATATATATATATATATATATATATATATATATATATATATATATATGTATATATATATATATTTTTTTTTTTTTTTTCTTTCTTTTTTTTTTTTTTTTTTTTTTTTTGAATGCAAACTGGAGGCAGGAGGCATCCATTTACAAAGACTAAATGAAAATATGTTAATTTTCATCAATTTCCAGACTCAGCATAATTGTCCGCACATGACTTTTCATGTGCAACAAGAAAGAACTTAAGACTATAATGGCAATTTAAAAACGCTGGCTGTATGCTGTGCCATGTTCAAGTCATCAGTGACTGTATTTGAATTTTACAAAGAGTGCATGGTCTTAAAGCTCCTTTATACCTACTGACCCACAATGATGCGAAAAGAAAAATGCCAGTATGCACAAAAGTCAAATTAATACAATCGTATGAATGTATTTTCAATAAATATGGGATTCATAAAACACTTAATTCAGAGTTGGCATAAACTCATTTTATCGGTTACATTTGTATAATTATATGCAGAAGAATATCACATATTTCATCTTAAATATACTAAATTAAAATGTACCAAAATCAGTACCCAGAAATAATTCTGTGGATGAAAAACACCGGGGCAAATTGTGGTTTTTCCTGTGGCCCTTCTGCTTCCCTTTTCCTTTTCCACTAACGATGGTATAGTGACCAAATATTCACTCAGCTGAAAGTCAAGCTTGTTTGTTTTGAGGAGCATTCAAGCACTTCCACAACACGTTCTTCCTCTCCGCACACCCTGCTGCTGTTACTGCTGCTGAGAACTGGCAGTGTGTTGCCTTCCATTAGAGCAGCATTGGGGAACTAACCATGCAGAAAGCAGCAGGCTTAAGGAAAACTAGTTTCTCTTTTAAATGGAAAGGCAGTAAACACTCTCCCTAGTGAATGCTTTCTGCTGAAAAAAATTACATTTGATGCTTGTACAAACTAAGATGAGGCCCTCAACAGCTAGAGTCAGGGCTCAGCTGGACCTTTTCTTCAGATAAATAAATGTTTACATGTAACAGTTAATCTGACCTCAAGCTCATCAAAGCAAATTGTAAGAATCTTTTCATATATCATAAGCTAAATTATTTAGCTCAATTTAAATGCTTTGGAAATCATTTAAGCTGTATCTGCAAACCCCATCAGAAAATTGTACAGTAGATTGATCCATAGATCACACTTTCCAAAGCTTTCCTTAAATGGCTAGGGGCAATTATTTCTTCTGAATGTTTAGGAAGGCATAAAATTTGGACATGAAATAAATGACTTTATGCAAGTTTACCATGCTCTTATGTGTTTTGTGTTAACAATCCAGCAAGCTGTTTTATTTCCTTGCTCTTGCAGCTGACTTTTGAGACTTCAGAGGAAAGGAAAATGGATGGCGTTTTAAAAACTGATTACATTTTTACTTTGAACAACAAAGTTTATGTAAAACCTAATTTTGTTTTGTTTCCTGTGTGAACAGGAAGTCATATGATTGTATTGATGATGAAAAAACAAGTAAACATGACCATTTTTATCACTTTCGCGTATTAAAATTTTTTTCACGCTACTGGTCTTAAAACTTCTCCTTTGGATCTTGATCTTTGTATTTCCATGAGAAAAGTCAGCAATACTATTTAACAACTCTAATTACTATTATAACTCTTACTGCTTTACCATTAACTACTGCAACAACCACTGACCAAAGTGAGTATTACTATTTATAGTGAACCCTAAAGCATGCCACATTTTATGGGTCCTACAGCTAGAACAACCTTTAATACAACTAAGTGTTTTAACACGCTTTACTATTATCTCTGTTGGTGCAAATGACACTTCATTGCTGCCACAAACTTGAGTTGTGATTCTGATTATCAACCCAAAAAGGTAAGGAAACATAAACTTGTATCTCTGCCTCCAAAGTGTCAAAAGTCAACCTGATCAACATGTGTGAATCAATTGCAAAAGCAAATGGAGGGAGGGAGGGGGGTCAAGCATGCAGTGTACTCATGGGGTCATGTTTGTGCACATAGAGCAAAAACACCACCTCACAGAGATAATTTTCTGCTTGCTGGTACTGTTCTGTGTGTTTGAACCATGTGCGGATGTTTGGATTTCAGATGCAAATTTTCAGACAGCTTTGGCTTGGTAATTGTTCAACTGGAGTCACAAGAGGAGACAAGCAAGAAGTACTTTGCAACAGACAAACCAACTACATGCCTCCAAGGGCAACACATATTGTGTGTGTGTGTGTATATATATATATATATATATATATATATATATATATATATACACACACACACACACACACACAATATGTATATATATGTACACAATATGTGTTGCCCAATATGTAAATATTCAATATGACTTTGGAAAGCAGGTGGTCACCAACACATTGCATTGTCTGTGTGTGCTGTTGCCTCATTTAAACTAACATTTGTTCAATGAATATAATGGACTGGTGGACTATTGAATTGTTCTAACACAATAATAAACAAAGTATCATTACTAAACAAGCAATTTTTCAGCAGTTTTGATTGCATTTGCATCTTTTTCTGAAGAGGCATGTCATCCATGTCCTTAGCAAATACATATAGTCATTTTAGAACGCCCATCTACAAGGAACTATTTCTTTTTCATTTTTTCTTTCCCTTAATAGGTATTCAGTGCATTAAACATCGGCGTAATGAGCCGTTTGCGAGCCACTTTATCGGTCCTGCCCCTACAACTGCAAAGTTGTGTCTGAATGAACTGAAAAAACAGTGTTATTCTTTGTTACTAATCTCACGGGTGATTTTGCCTTTGTTCTGTAGAAGTGTTTTATCTTGATTATGACACTTTCTCCAACCCTTTTAACTACAGTTGTTTACCATTTGTAAAATAGAGTACAAAGGGAAAAAACATATCATAGCCACATAAAAATGAGAAGTTTATTATTCCTAAAACATTTATAAAGCACATAATCCCAGGGGATTCTTCCCCAAATGAGCAAATAAATACCATTGTAATGCAGCACAACCCTGCCCCCGATTTGAGGCAAATCCCCTATTAGGGGTATAAATCTGCAAGGCTTTGTGAGTAATTAGCGAACATGCTCGGGAATGTTAGTGGAGCTTGGCAGGTGCGTTTGATCTGTGGCAAGAGGTAAAATCACTGTTGACAGAGAAAGATGGCATAAGGATGGAGATGGGAGGGCAAGTGGGTGGAGGAGAGAAGTGTGAGGGTTGAGGGGCAGGTTTTGTAAACTGTGCTATTTCTTTTTTTTTCTATCCACAGACATATCAAACCAGTGTATTTATGTGACATTGTTTGATTATTGCTTATTTAATCATTTTTGGGAGCTGAATCATGTAGTGTTCTTTTAATCATATAAAAGATCACAAATAAAGTGTTATTTTCCTGCGGTCAACCAGTGAGAGACAATGATCAAACTTAATCTGATTCAAACCAAAACTATAAGGCTTGGATAATATAATTATGACCCTAAACCAGCCGAGATCACACACCAGTAGTCAAACTTCAAACCCCTATGAAAGCTATTAAAATACTCCCGATTTAATATTCATCATCACCTCATCAGTGAATTACATTCTGACCTGTGATCATGGTCTTACTAAACTGCAAAGGTGATGCGTATGAAATTAATACAATAAGAATAAAATGCAATCTAATGATGACTCTTTAATACATCTTATGCTTATGAATTATGTATATTATTGTGAGCGGGTTTCTGTGGGTTCAATGAGACCTAATTAGAGGAGAAACACTCAGCTAATTTGAAGATGCCAGAAGCATAGTTTATATATAAGAGCTAATATTTGAAAGTCAAATTTAAGTTGAAAAGGCCTGTAATAACTGTTAATTAACTCTGGTTTTGTTTTTTTCCTTTGACAAACTTGAATTGAGTACAATATTCGCAGGGCTAGTGCTTAACATTTCGGACCACAAAGATAAATTTCAAAGCTTTGAATTATTCTTTTGATGTGGGTATTCTCTATAGACTAGATATTATTTTAAGATCCCTTTGTTCAAAAATTCATTTTTATTATCGCTGCATGAAATGCATGGCAATTCCCCACATAACTAACTATTCGTGCAATTAACATCTTCGATCGGGCTCATATTCCTGATAATTTATACAGACTATGTACCTCCCCTGTGAGCGCTTGCAGGGTTCGACTCTTCCGCAGCTCCGAATCAGCTTCACTCTGATGAAAATGGAAAGTGAAACTTTAATGAATAGGACTTGACTGTCAAGATAATAAAGACTTTGAAACAACGCCGAGGCCAGTTCAACAAGCAAGCCGACAGCAGCACCAGTGTAGTGACATCAAACCAATTAAGACTGACGATAAATATTAACAGGAGTGGGTATTAACAGAACATGACTGGAAAGCCAAGCTGTAAACAAGTGCTGGATGGCTGATCATTAAAACTGTGTCACACAGTGCTGCACAGCAATGGTGAGAAAGTGATTTCAATATGAGTACTGATGTTTCCTAGGAGCTGAACACAAAGCGTTATCCTGTGATCAGAATGGAATTTGGTCAATACGTGTCAATACTCTGTGATAACAGTTACCTGTAAAAGATTTCCTTGTTACTGTATTTTGATAATTGTGGTGTGGAGGGCAATTTAACATGCAAGCTCCAAATCTTTCAAAGACAGTAACTGAGTCAGGGCCTGGGACACATCTGGGGCCAAATAGATGACAAATGCACAAATATCACACACATTTTCACTGCACACAAACTGCTTTTCATATATATTGCACAATTGAAGCACCACAAAGGCTGTGAGACCCAACATACATCTCACATACTGACCTGTTGCAAAACCTAATATTGATTTGCTTTTTAACTCCTCATTTTTCTATATAATTACTTTTGGGTTTTTTGTTGTTTTTACCATTATATACAGTTTTTGACTGAACTTATTAATTAAATCATTATGCTTCACCAACAGTTATCATGTTCATTTAGGTGAGATACAAAAATTACTGTTACATGCCACTAACCAAGTACGGAAGTTGCAGGATTCCTATATAAAACTGGAGTAGAAATTAGATTTATGAACATTAAACATAAATGCTGCACAGTCAAGCAAGAAAACTTATCAATCATACCTAAAAATAACCTGTGCCATGTCACAGTTTATTATGCTTGATTTGAAAATCCCACAAGAAATAGTTTGGGTTTTGAAATGAACAACATGCATTCTTTACATAATGCCATTTACTGTACATAACCATTCAACTTTATAAAACATATGTTTACCATAGTAGAAACTGATCTCCAAGAAATAGTTAACAGCTAACAGCTAGTATCAGGTATTTTCAGCAAAGCTGCCATTAAGCCACTCCTTAAAAAGAGAGCTCATGATCTCTCTATATTATCAACTACTGTTACAAACCACTTTAGTATATCTAAGACTATACTAAAAATTGTATTTAACCAGCTTATGTACTTTTTGGATGAATGTTAAATTTCAGTCAGGCATCAATGGTGAATGTGTTAAATGCCATTAAGCTGAGTATTAATTCTAGACTTATATCTGTTTTGGTTTTACTGGATCTTTGATACTGTAGCTCACAGAATCCTGTTAAACAGGTTGGAAATTGTGCAGAAGTTTCTAGACCAGTTCTTACTTGGTTTAGATCCAATGAAAGCCAGGGGTTATTTTTTGTTACAATGGGCTGCTATGATTATGACTTCTGTAATCCCCCAAGGTTTCATTCTGGGTCTTGTATATGTTCCTTTGTGAAATATTATAGAACTTTAACACCAGTGATCACAGTTATGCAAAAGATCTGCCACATCATGTGTCTGACATCAGATGATTGTAGCCCAAAAGAATCATTGTACGTTTGGAGAAAATAAACAACTGGACGAGAGAGAATGTGCTCCAAATAAATAAAGACAAAACTATTATTATTCTGTTTGGAAACAAAAAGAACTGCAGCATAAACCTTGGGAATCAAACTTTGTCACAAGGTGGAGGAGGTGAGGACTCAAATGCCGACAAGAGGCAGGCAGAATGCAGGTAACGATAATTTATTGGAATGGATGAGCTAAATGAAACCAGGTGAACGAACAAACAGGAAACAAAGCTAGACAGAAAACAGAAAGAAAACTTCAAAATAAAACAGGAGACCAGAACCAGGCACTAAACAAAAACTACAAACCAAGACAAGCTCTTGTAATCACTGACCAAGTTTGTAACCTTGATGTGTTAATAGATTCACACATGACTTCTAACGGCCACATCAAAGCTATCACCATGGCAATTAAATGTCTGGATTACTCTAATGGTCTTTTAAAAGGGTTTCTCAAAAACAGCATTAAACAGCAGCGGCTCATTCAGAAACACTGTTGATAAAATCAGGAGAGACAGTCAGAGGTCTATGCTGGATGAAATGTGAAGAACAACAAGCAGAACCTTTTTCATATATCTTGGAACTGACCAGCTATTCAGCACATCTGTACATTTATAATCCAAAATATTTTAGGCAATGAACTATACAGCTTCTTTTCTACAGTCTATTTGAACAATATTGCACCCCATTTACTGATACTGACTTATTTACTGAGACAAATATTGTTTAAAAATGTCAATAGCAGCCAGTAAGAAAGCTGTAACAGGAACATGGGGGTAGGCTACACCTCCAATGGACACAGACTGGATTGATATTGTGACTAATAGTCTAAACATGGAAAGGATTACCTTCTAGTTAAATCTTCGGATGGATAATTATTACAGTACTGCGAATAATGGATTGTGTTTGTGACCACAAGAGATCTCACTGAGCCATTACAACTGGTACACGTCTCCATCGGCATCATGTTTGTATTTATATGTAGGTGACCCAAGTCTGGGTTCTATGTTTTCCTGTATGTTGTATGCTGTTAATAATTATTCTGTAAAAATAAAGTATATAGAAAAAAAGAAGGAACGCAACTGACTGAATTTTAGCCTTGACTGAGATCTGAACACATCACAGCAGTTTATACACTGTCATCACAATGGTTTCCAGTCAGTCACAGAATACAGTGTAAAAGCCTAATGCTAGTTTTTCACAGAGCACTTAAGGCCCAGATTACAGCTGCCATGTTCAGAGAATATAAATTTAACATTCATCTCCCAGTCAGTCATTTCAGAGCAGAATCCAGACCAAACAGGGAGACGCAGCATTTAGCTGTTATGTTGCAAACAACTTGATATTAAACTTTTAGCACTTTTAAAGATGCACAAGAAGCTTATTTTCTGTCACTTTAGTTTAACTATGTCTAATTTATCATCCATCTTGCATCCCACTTAATTTAAGATTTTCACTTTTTCTTTCTGTTAAATATGAGTTGAAAATATGTAGCTGTTAATGTATATTGTGAACAAAAACTAGGCTTAAAATAATGTTTATTACCTCTTATGTTCTTACCTCATAAAAGGCACAATAGTATGATGACTATTATTTTGATTTAACATTGAAAAATATTGAAAATAGCTT
Organism: Telmatherina bonti; assembly: GCF_933228915.1. NCBI lineage: Eukaryota > Metazoa > Chordata > Actinopteri > Atheriniformes > Telmatherinidae > Telmatherina > Telmatherina bonti. Next base: position 26,697,955 of record NC_136619.1, on the reverse strand, counting down.
CGCCGTATTAGCCTGATTTGAGAGTCAAAATAATGGAGCATCTGAATGGGATCCAAAGTTAAGCCCACTCCCTTCAACTATACAAAGGCTGAAAATGGGAAAACTTTGAGTGCCTCTGAATGTCACAGTTGCTGATAAATAGGCAGGATTAACGCATACCTTTTAATATTCGCGTTGCTTAATGGGCTGACAGTGTTGAATTATCTATAGGTCTCAGTGATTCAAAAAGGACCATCAAACCCAAACTTGAGAGCAGTGTCTTGTAATTGAATAATACATTACATGTGGCAATTATTTCTGTTAGAAGCAGACTGAGAAATCAATAACCAAGGGATCAAATCAAGGACTGTGAAGCTCTTGTTTCTATTCCCCTTGTGACCAATTACATCACCACAGTTTAAACACCTGCAGAGTCACAGCTCACTGTGACACTTTCTTGCGCTCTCTCACACTCTCCCTTTCTCCCTTTCTCGTTCACAGTGACAGACACAAATTGTTAGATGTTGAAGAACAAAAAGATGCTTACATCAACATGAAGTTGAAAGATGAGCGCACTAAATATGTATTGTGTCCATTTTAAATCCTAAAATATTGTCTAGAAGATTACCACACCATTGTGTGTTGAATGAACAAGACATAATGTAAATACGGAATGATGGGAGAGTAATGCATCTTTGTTGAGATAATATGCACTCATTGCAGAGTCTGACCTACAGTTATAAATTATGCACTAGTTTTTAGCTCCGGGCACTATGCTCCCATGACATATGTGGTGCTGATTAAGAGGGAGTGAAATGGGTCTGTTTTAATGAACATATCTTGTTACACAAAAGCACCGCTCCAGCACTATATTAGGTAGAACACAGAGGTGACAATGAGCCACTGACCACCTCAAAGTCTGTAGGTTTTAGTGAATACAATTTGCTTTTATCTGAAATATTCACAGCTCCTAAAAAGGCAGATATCAGGTCTCATTAAATGTTGATACTCTTGGTGAGTAAAGAGAATACTGGCTACATCAAAGGCCTTGTTATGGCCAGTGAATACTAAGTAATCCAGAGTTTCTCTTCAGGAGTCTTAAAGGCCTGTAAAAGCAGCAGTGTCTTGATCACTGCTGGGACCTTACATGGTCCTTACTCTGACAAATAGAGACAGCTGAACATCACATGAAAAATATTGATGGGGGACTGGATGCAGATGGGGTGATGATAATATTTCTCTGTAATTACCTGCTCTAGCATGTGAAGCATTGTGTTTCATCTCCCATTTGTGATGCTCGATGGGCTGATATGCTTCCTCTCATCTGAGAATGGATCATCAAAACCAAAAAAGTCAATACAGGACAACACACACAGGCTCATTCATGCAATAATAGCCTGGAGTCAAAGGATACATGGTCCACCTTTGATTGATTATTAGTCCCATTTGTATTACTTTGTTTGTTTGAGAGAGAGAGATAGAAGTGGTTATGCATACACCTGTCTATTAGCCAAAAAATGCATAAATAAGATGAGACAGCGGTGAATCAGGAGAAAAAAAACAAGATTTTTTATTTTTAATCAAAACAGTCAGATTAACATATAATATATGTCAACATTCCACGTCAGCAACTGTTAAGTATCAGTAAAAGCAGTGAACTTTCCCAACACATAGCTGTCAATATAACACAAGCGAGAGCATCACAACATTGTGTGAAAAAATATCACTCCTGAGATGGTGATAGCAACAATTATAAGAGGATGGTGAATAGAGAATCGTAAATGCAACTGTGGGTGCTCATAAACCTTGGCAAAGATATCTACAGTGTTCATGAAATAAAAATCATGGGCAGAACTGCAGATCCACATCACTCTGATGTAGAGAGGCAGAGTGCAGTGCTGGAGCAAGTTTTACAGAAGGTTAAAACATCCACAGGCTAGTTGAATGAAGACATGCACAACCAAAGGACTTAACATCAAAAGAACCTGTGTTTTCAGCTATTCTCTGTGGTGGGCTTGCTTTGCATATTTCATGACAGTGGATTTCATATCCAAGCCCACCTTTCTATTGATATGAGTAAAACCTTTTGATATGTTTCAATTAAAGTTCACTTTTTAAATGCAATCTGCTGTTTTGATTTAAAGAGCCATTTCAATTGTCGTTTTCTGCTGCTACAGGGAGCCATGCCAACAAGTCGAAGGTGTCACTCCTCTGTACTTCTTCCCTTAAAGTGAAGAGCAGGAATAAGAGGAGAACATTTGTTTTTCTCTACATAAAAGCCTCCAGATGACCTATGGCTCCAACCAGACCTTTAAAGAAACTGAGGACAATCAAAAGGACAAATGTGATGGGCCTCCTGTGTGAGGTACAAGATGAATGTGAAACAGCGCTTCAGTTCTATGATGTCTTTGACCTGGTAGTTCAAAGCTGCTCCTGAACTCTGGACCCCCATTCAGTATGAGAGCACCTCAGACAAAGGCTTTGTTCATAATAAAGTAAATCCAGCACATTGTTCCTTTGAGCTCAACATCACCATTTCATCCGGAAGAATGCTTTCTAGACCTGAGCAAACATGAGTTTTTATTACAAATTCAGCTCATATTTTGATATGATATTATAAAATCTTTTTAAAAGAGAAAAAAAATGAAAAAAAAATTTCATTTTTAACTTTTTATTTGAAGTAATGCAATTTATGTTTTTCCAAATTATGATGCTGTATCAAATTCTTTTTTTTTTTTTTTATCCTTTCTGATTATATGAGTCATCATCCTATATCCAAATTGAGGCAGCTTGCTGAAGAACACCTTGGTTACACAACCATGCATTGCACTGTACATTAACCTTTCTCAGCACGCTTCATAATGCACTTCTGTTTTACAGGGACAGGTGAAAAGATGGCACGGCACACAGTTGAGCGGTGTAGAGCTATAGGACACTAACTCCCTTCTCCATCACCCTCCTATGATATCAGGAGGCATGGGGAGGTGCACCAGCCTGCAGTCATAGTTAACCATGGCAAAGCAGCGAAGGCTGGCTGCTATGGTACCTTCATTCCTCCTGAGACACAAGAAGGAGCAAACCTTTGAAGTTAAAAGTGTGGCTGGAAGACAATATGACTAGCATGTGAACATCTTATGTTTGGTGTGCGCCGGGTAAAGAAAGGTCAAAGGTGTGATGATGCCTGATATATGAATGCAGTGCCATAATAGGAATTATATTTGTGGGTTACTGCACTCAGACTTTAAATACTGCAATGTTTGTTAGTCTATGACCAACAGAAGACAGTTAGTATATTCAATTTTTTTGTGGTTTATTTATACATTTGAGAGAAAAACACTTGAAGGGGAAGTCTGGACTGGTAAACATAAGAGTCAAGGGGGTTTAACTGAAAATGTATCAACGATTGTCTCTTTGCTTAGTCCGAAATATATATCAGTACATCAAAAGCATACATCAAAACATTTAAATGCCAGTTTCTTGTGTAAAAAACAGTGAGCCATTGACAGATGTTTGACATCTACTGAAACTCTCCACACAATTTGATGTATAAAAAGTGGTGTGTTTCTTTTATATCAGCTGTAAGCAATTCAGCCAGCCCGAAGATGCCTGTAGCTTTTACATATATGCATGTGTGATCAGAAGGCAAGTTGATTGCCACTGCATACGGCTATTTCATTATCCAGCAAGATCCAATGGCACTGCCCTAATGAGATGCCTAACAATTAGGACTACATGTTGTGTGACTGTCCTTTAAGAGAATATTAGATGAGCATCTTTATCAAACATAGTTTTGTATAAATCCTTCCATCACTTACTATTAAAGAGATCATCAGCAAAAGAAAGGCCTGTTTTGCATTTCACAGTACACACAAGGCATTCTTTTGCCTTCAAAGGAGGCATTTAGCCATTTTAAAAGGAAGACGAGGCACAATGCAGGAATTACAAATGTGAATGTTGTTCTTAATCAAACATAGACACAAAAAAACACACACAAATATATGCATAAGTATGTAGATTTTTTTTTTTACTATTGCCAGTATCAGTACCACAATGTGCCAATTATATATTTATTAAAAAGTGTATTGACTTTCTTGACATCTTTCCAATGAAGCTTCAAAAAAAGCTACTAAAATGAATGCAGGAAAACCAATAAAAGCAGGTAACAATAATATTGACAACCTGAAAACAACTGGGCTTTAGTAATTTGACTCTACAGTACACAGTGATCTATTCAAAGATTTAAAGGGATAATAAAATCGGAAAATGTTGCTGAAACAGCAGGCTGATTTGCTGACATCAAATCTATCCTCGTTACATTTAGTATCATCAATTATCCTTAATTTCACTTAGTTTTACATCTTGCTCATTTATTAATTTTTTTGTTCTTGCTGTCAGGATTAAAGTAAGTATTATCATTATTATCATTACTATTAAATATGTAGTTTTGTGTTTTACAGAAACATAAAGGTATTTGTTTTGTTAACTATATATATCTGACAAAGATGAAAACAGAAAGCCTGAAGACCAAGCCCAAGTTTCTGAACAAATTTGTTTGCAAAATTAAACATATCAGCCAAGACCATAAACAAATTAATTTTTTAAAAAAAATAGAAAAAAATCCTATTTTGTTTTCATGTCACTAACACAGTGATCATACACTGTTCCTGTCTATTAGGAAATAGAAGAAATAGAAAAATTTCAAACAAGTCTGTACAAGCCCTTTTTTCCAGAAATAAAGTGATGGATTTAATTGAGAAATTTTGCTTGGGAGCATGGTTGTGAAAATTTAAATGACAAACATATTGACAATCTAAATACATTTTTTGTGTTTACTTTCAGGTATACAGGGAAAGTACACAAGTTCCATAAACTTACTTAGTACTGCACAACACTGATGCAGAATATATTTATGTCTTACCAACTCAGTTGCAGTAACATGCCATTAACTCTCACAAAACACTAAAACAACGGTGTAACATTATCCATTCGTCTCGCTGGATCAGGCCGTAGGATTTCATCTGCATCAAGCAATGTCTTCGCTGGAAATCGTTGGAAAAGTCACTTTGTGAGACAAATCCACCCTTGCACTGAAGAAACTTCAGTAATATCTCAGTTCTACCTGATTGCTATGTTTTCAGTAAGCACATGTGTCTTCACATCTGGTGGATGTGTTTATCCAGCTTGTTTATTAATGTAGTCATTGGCAAGCCAGGGCTTCGTAATGAGACGTAAAAAGCCTCACAATCCTTATGCTTGTCTAAGATGTGAACATGCATGTAGAGTTTTGCTAATTGCTGTGTGTAATGTTTTGGAGAGAGTGTGAAGCTGTGTCTTTGCTCATTGTTTTGCAGCTCAGGATGGATGTTTTGCTATTTGTCTGTGAAGATTTGTTAATTGTGTGAAAATTTTCATTTTAGTGTGTAAACAGTTGTGAAAAACTAACGTAGTAGTGTGGTTTTATGGTTCTCTTCTGCCATCTAGAGTATCTGATTAGGCATTACAGGTTTGTTGAAATGACTCTCCAGAGCAAGAAGTATTAAAAAGGTTTTAAACAAGGTTTTATGATCTATGATGTGTTTTCCCTCTCCACCAAAGAGAAAAAATATTTCCAAAAGATGTATGTCAGCTGATGGTCAAAATAATATATAAAATTCAGTTATATTTGTTTAAAAAATACTAGTTAACAATTAAAGCTAGAAAAATAACAGAGGGCCATTATAAATGTTGAAAGCTCTCACTTGTATTTTACTTCTTTGATATTAAAGTTCTTCTTTTTTTCCATTGCACAATTAAAAACCATGGGATTGGTTTCCTCTTTTAATTTTGTACCATGCACTAAGTTCATTTTGAAATCTTGAAAGTCTTTTGGAAAATCCAACTGGAGGGTATCTAGATCAAATACAAAAGCTTCATTACCACTGACATGTAGGAAGCCAAATTAGGCCTTGAAATTACATTAAATTAAACCCAGCAGACTCAGATGCAATGTTCACTGTAGCACATTATGAATATAATATGAAACTGTTGTATTATTGAAAAGGCTCTACAAGCTGGCAGAATGTGTTTTTGGAGCTGAGACTACTTATTGGTGTGTGTTTGGCAAACCTTGACAGCTTATATTCAGCACATCACTGATGTACAGTATGGGAAGTAAAAAAAAAAAATCAAAGGTACAAAAAGAAAAAAAGAAATAAGGTACAATTACATCTGAATGTGCAGAAATACACCAACAGAACAGCATTTTCCTGAACTATGTAATTACAAATTTTAAGACTTTTGCAGGAATTTTCATTTTTATTATTAACTCAGTGCGCTATAAAAATACTACATACTTCTTTGACATCATTTGCTGTAAAATGAGATTATTGTACCATTCCATTGTTGTTGTTTAGGAAAGCATGTTTTATGTTCTTTTATAACCTTTTGAACTATGATCCTTCGTTTTGTTTGAACTAACGCAGAAGGCCCTTTGTCAACATTACTCTTTGCTTCATTAGTGTGAACGTTATCTTGAAATGAAGGTATTTTCACACAAATGCCGAATAAAATTAAGTTCTTATTCCTATCTCTTCTATTCTTATTCGTTAAATACATAAATGAGAAAGAATGATTTAGTTTTTGTGAGATTATTGCACAAGAAGCTTACATAGCTCTGATAGTTTATTGTCATTAAAATTATTGTTGCATTTATATTAGTGAATACACAACAGCAATATTGATGCAATGCTTACTTCATATTCAGTCACTTGGTGGCCCTGTTGTGCAAAAAGAAAAAATGAAGTTAACTTCTCAGAACGGTACGATTTTATGTAGATAATTTAGTTTGACACTACATTAGATAGATAGATAGATAGATAGATAGATAGATAGATAGATAGATAGATATAATAGATAGATATAATAGATAGATAGATAGATAGATAGATACATAGACAGATAGATAGATGCACCTGTCACTCATATTTTCACCTGCTATCTAAAAGACTTTTTTCTTTTATGCCATTGAGGATTCTAAACACTAGTAAAGTGTGGGTATCAAGCACAAGATATATATATATATATATATATATATATATATATATATATATATATATATATATATATATATATATGCCTGTTGCAGTTTTGTGACAATTCACTCTTTCAAAAGCGCCTATATAAGTTAAATAAATGAATGACAGTAAATTAACAAGTGTATAACCAAGTTCTGAATTGCAAAATAATTGTTTATTCTATAGTCATTTAGCAGTCACTTTTTTCCAAAGCAATTTACATACACACTTATACCCTGATGGGCACATCGGGGGGCAACTTGGGGTTGAGTGTCTTTCCAGTTGCAAGTCAACTGCTCTTCCTCCTGAGCTATCGCTATATTTCTCTTCCAGAATATCACCATAATAATCCATTACATTAAAACCAACATGGTTTAATCCCACCGTACCCACTGAAAAATATTGTATTCACTGTCCACAAGGTAGGTTGTCTGAATTCAGTCAGCCATTGATGGTGTTGCATATTTAAACCCTGCAATGTTATATTTACTAGTGTCTAGAATCCTCAATGGTACAAAAAAGTCTTTTTGATAGCAGGTAAAAAAAAAAAAAAAAAAGGAGTAATCTGTAGAAGCAGCAGTAGCAGTTGCATCACATTCATCCAGAGAATGTGAGGCTCTTTATCTCTTGTTGCTCCAGGTGTATCTGAGGTGACAAAAGGCAACAGGCTATCAAAAATAACCACTAGTCAGCTGACTGATAAGCTAATTTTAGCTACATTCAATCTGCAAGTCTGCGCATCATCTGACCTGTCATTCAGATGTTTTTTATTTATTGCTCTTCAGATTGAACTTCTGATTCTATGCAAGGAAAACTGAACAACTCTCGTCATGCTACATTTTAATACTTCATGAAAATAATAGAAAACTTGAACAGATCTTCCTTAACTAATCCACATTTGTCAAAAAGTAAATTAAAACTTGTTGTTTTTCCAGTTTTTCACTGACACTTTTCTCCTGTTTCTTCAGAAAACGTCATCTGACGTGAGTTGTGACTTGTCTTTATCAGCGTGGTATCCTGATAATGCAGGAATTTGATTCTAACACGTTTTTTGCCCAGCTGATCATGCCTCCAGTCACCCAGTAGTTTTTTGCAGGAGAGTCGCATTACAGTTAATGGTGCCCTTGGCTGGCCTCACAATTTCTATGGCATCTCTGAACTGAAGATTTGTGCGCTTCCTCACTCTATGATAGTTATAGTTATAGGTTTTTTTTTGTTTTTTTGCAGTGGTCTGATAGCCTAGAGGTGATTAGGTTGACCTTTTTTGCTTTTGCTTTTTATGTGATCTTGTGAGTCTTGTGAGTTTCCTTTTCATATTCTTTGTGGTTTTGTGTTTTCTTATTGTGTTAAAGCTTCTCCCTGTCTCTCCTTTGTACGTTTTGGCATGTTATTATGTTGAATTACTGATCTGTGTCAGTCATGTTTTTTGTGTGTACCAAGAGCTGTCAGTTTATGTGTAGTTTTGTTGCATTGTTGTTGTTTTTTTTTGTTTGTTTGTTTGTTTGTTTTTTACAGCTGTATTTTTACATTTTTACAGGTTTTTGTTTAAGTTTTTTTATTTCCTTCATGTTTGTCTTTGTTTTTAAATTTCTGTGTTCCTTTGATGGTGGCCCATTTAGGATACTGGCAATATGTCTGAGTGTATCTTATGTGTCTGTTCCACATGTCTAACTTGGTTATGAAGTGTGCTGACTATACAGAAAGTGTGTGTGTTATGAGGTGTTCTGTTTTCTAGAGTAGGAATTGTCTGTGTGGGGGCTTTCTGTACACTAATATTTTTGTTCTGCCATTATGTATGTGATGTGTATGCAGGAATTCTAAACAAATAAATAATTTGTTTGGGGGAAAAAAAACTAATAACAAAACCAAAAAGTCAACTCTTTTATTTTGTTTTTTCTTCTTTTTATTATTTTTTCTTTGTTCTGTCTGTCTGCATGTTTGAAAATTTGCTGCATATACACCAAAATTACCCTATAATTTTAAAAAAAATCAGTCAGAATCAGTTAAAGTTACTTTAAATCAGTAATCACAGTAAGTCCATATTATTCATAGCAAAAATCTGAGCAGGGAAGGGCTCATTTCTAAAACATGACAGCAGAGTAAAGGCTTCTTGCACAACGTAGGTTTGGAAAACACAATGTTCCAGTTCTGGCATAGGGTTATTGACTGACATCAGTTTCATTCACAGTTCAGACAGTGCAAAGGTTACTACATAACTTCATTGTTAAAGTTAGTTGTCAGGAGGCAATCTGAAAACACTTGAATGTTGCTGAGACGGCTATCTGCAGGAGCAGAGAACAATGAGGGAAGCCGACTGTATCTACAACAACAAAGAGAAGCTGGAAAACAAGAACATTAAGAATAGTAATATATAGATGCAGATATACTCATTTTTATAATGAAGTCATAATAGCGTGAATAAAACATACAAATGATTGAAAAATGACTTCTTTTTTTTTTACACTGCTTTAACAGTGTATATTATTGGGATTTTATTTTAGACAGAAAATAGAAACTTAAACTCACTTCAGGCTCTTGTCATCACTGATACTTGTCTTTTCAGAATCCCACCCACTTGCAATAATGTTTATTCTGTCTTAGTGACAAATGTCTGGGATTTGATCGACTTTGAAAGTTATCTTTCGTTGCAACATATACTCTGACAGTTCTTTCACGATAGAGACTATCCCCTGGAGCTAGTCGCTCTTAGCCTAATAGCCCCCTTGAGTGCTGTCAATATTTCTCTTGAGTGCCTGTGTAACAGACCTTGAGCTCCAAGGCTGCTGGTTCTTCTTAATTGACATGGTCGATCAACCAGTTGTATGACTGCTTTATTCTTGTGCCTCTTTTGGGGAATGTTTAAAACTTTGAATATCAACAACAGCTTGTTATAATATTTAAAAAATGTAGTGCTGCAGAAAGTGTGCATAGTTAGTGAACAACTCTAGTAGGGACTTGATCTAAAACAGAAAAAAAATGGCGATAGATTACGTGGTACATAAGATGCTTTAACACATTTCTTTTGTAGCCAATCTTATCTGTTTAAGTTTACTTTACAAGATAAAAATGTTTGATATTCAGTAAAAAAAACACAAAACAATCACAAAAGATGAAGTTTACAGAATTTACTTTGACACGTTAAGTTTAACAAAGGTTCTAATTATGTACATTAAAAAATAATTGTTTTAAAACCACTATTGGTTGGAGCATGTTCATTACAAAAAGGTTTTGTCAGTTCTTTCCTCTAGAGTGGAGACTGGCAAAACATGTCTCGGATGATGAACTGGAAGAGAGCAGGACTATTCTGAGAAGAGAGTAGCCTAGTAGCAACTCCCAAACAGAGCTAATGAAGGAAATGAAGGCTGGTGTTAGACTTGGCTCATACTCTCAGAAGAATTGTTATAGATGCCAAATCTCTGGAGTGTCTAGGGACAAGCATCTGTCACTTGTGTCTCATTGCTATCTGGAAGCCAAGCTTGGAGTTAGTTAGGTGTTGCATCTTTTGTTGTTAAAGGGTCACATGGTATCTTTGTTTGTGCCAGCTGACTGTTGGTTACACAACTCTTCTGTAGATTCAGAGCAATGAGTTAAGTTTCGGTGTTATATATTGATCATATTTACAAGTAAAAACCACATCAAAGGCATCTACTGTATGTACTGTAAGTTTGAAAAATGCAAGTTAGTTCTATATGTGGTCCATCAGAATCATCAGTTTTGTATGTCGGTCAAAAGCCAAACTATCCCCCACCATCACAAGGACTGTTACCCGCTGATAAGAGTAACAAATCCTTGTTAATGATGGCTGTCCAAGATGCTTGTTGTCTTGACTGTAAACGTAGGGCAGTCACACTATGCATGATTTCCCCTTTCCACCGGTTGCTTTTTGTTTGTTTTCTTTCCTTTTTCCTTGTCATAAGACTTTGTATGAAGTACAACCATTAGCCTTAGAAAGCCTCAGGTGTTGATTTTGTCCCGATGTCAAACTTTATCCTTTATATTTCAAGATGATTACTTAAGGGGTTTGATTAACAGGGAAATGCATATTTTCTGATCTTTTTTTCCCGAAAATCAGAATCAGCAGAAATGTTAACCTAAAATAAGACTTAGATTTGTTTCGATTTGTTCAATCAGAAGGGTTTAATTAGCAGTTCATTTCTATATTTCTTTAACAAAAATTGCATTCAGATCAACAATATATTTGACACTCAATTCATAAATCAAGCGTAAATATTTTAAATATATCATTAACTATGTTATTTGCCAGGGTCAATAGACTGTGAAAAGATGGAAGATATGTGTCGTTACTAATAGGTTGTATCCTACTCTGAACTTTCACTGTCTACGTGTATTGTTTACCTTCCTCACCTTAACCGGGATTCCTCTGACTAGTCAGATTAACTTGCATCAGTTCTGAATAAAATCCTTTTTTGTGTCACTCAGTCCTTCCTGAAGCTGCTTTCTTTTACATGAAATCTGATTAAAAATGGGGACCAGCAAGTCCTGCTATCCACTGCAAATAATACCTAATTTATGTGCATAAATAAAAAAAGGGCATCTCACACGGGACATGATGGAGGATCGAGGCGAGGACGTGTGGGAATGAGTGGATGTCGTTACAGATGGATGGTGGGAGGGCAGGGGAGGGGGGGTCAGGGTTGGGGATGTAGGTAGGTGGGGGTGATGGGATGGGGAAGTGTGCGGATGGGTGTGTGTGTGTGTGTGTGGAGGGGTGCGTTGGTGGAGTGGGGTGTGCGAGTGAGGGTGGAGTTTGGAGGGGGGAGTTGTGGGTGTGGGACAGGTGGAGGGGTGTTTGGTGGGTCATGTGTGGTTGGGTTGATGTAGAGGGATGGGGTGGCGGGTTGTGGGCGTGTGTAGGGCCAGGGTGGGGGTGGATCGGTGGGTTGGGGTTTGTGTGACTTGATAGGGGTGGGTGAGCGCAGGCGGGGTGGGGGTGCGTGCGGATTGGGGAGGGGTGTGTGGATGGGGGTTTGAGGGGAGGGGAGTGTGTGCCGGGGGAGGGAGGGAGTGTGTGCGTGTATATGTGTGTGTGGTTTGGGAGGTGGGGAGGGGGTCTTGTGCACGGGGAGCTCAGGTAATGCACTGGGATGCGGGCTGACTGCCGCAAGGTGGCGGTCTGGGGATCCTGGCCCTCCGTCGGTGAGGGCTGCGCCCTCTGCCTGTGGGGGCGGGGGGCTGCTTTCGGGCTCTTGGGGCCTTGGGGCCTGCACTCTGTCTGCCCTGGGCGGCCATGCGCCCGGCAGGGCCAGCCCTTGCCGGCCTTGGCCTGCTTGGGCCTGTCCCCCCTGACTTTGGGGGTCTCTGGCTGGGGCCCCCTTTCGCCACCTCCTGGGTGGATGCATGGCTGGCTCCGGAGTGGGGTGGTTAGGGTCTGTGCTTGGAGGTGACTGCCGGTTGCCCAGGTCTCTGGGTTCTCCTGGCCTTCCTCCTGCCTATGGGTGGGCGGGGTCACATTAACATGATCACTCTTCTCTAAAGACGTTCCACCCTGAATGTTCAGCATGTGTCACAGTCACCAAGTCATCCAGTCATCCAAGTTTATATATTAGCAGCAGGTAGCTTTCTTTCTGTCTTTCTGATTTAACTTACTAGTTTCTGGTCCTCCTGATAGTCAATGGATTTTTTCTCCGCAGGGACCATAAAGCTAGAGTTGGCTTGTGTGGGTGTATATATATTTATGCATGTGTGTGTGTGTGTGTGTGTGTGTACGTACATATGTATGTAGGTGGGTATGTGTGTGTATATACGTGTATGCATTTATCTCTTTCTCTTGTTTTCTTTGTTTTCTTTTCTGTTCTCTTTCTGTCCCTCTTCTGTCCTCTCTGGTCTGGTCCAGCAGCATAAACTCTGTAATCCAAACAATTATCCAAAACAAATAGAAAAATAAAATAAGAATCCAGGAATACAAGAGGATCATTATATCTATTTGCTCAGCAAAACACAGTATACAGAACATCAGTGTGCTTGCTTAAATGCTGGACAGGACAAAAAAAAATTAATTAATTAATTAATAAAAAAAAAAAGAAAATATAAAAGGTTGTATTAACCCCAATCCAACACTTGTGACATCAGTAGAAGGCCAACTATATAGGTTTTATGTTAGCTTCCAATCCTTTTTTTAAACATTGTCGTTTATCTTTCTGTTACCTCTCATCATCTCTGACGCACAGAGGAAAACTAAGCTGTATAATTGTGGATCGCCAGTGGTTGACAGACTGAAAGAAAATGGTTAGATTTAAAAGAAGTTATCCGAAGGACTGTGGGAAAATTAAATTTAGGATGACACTAGAGCTGTTAATGTAACTGTAATCATTGATGTGCATCGGCTTTTCTGATTCTAGCAGTGAAGCATTAACTTTTAATGAGTCAGTGCATTCTGTGTAATGCACTTTGGCTTTAACTGAGAAGCAATGGCATTGGTTGCTCAAATTTGGATTCTCTTCGTTCAATACTCATTGAGAGCCTGACAAGTGTTAAACTCTATTCTAAATCCATGCTGTCCCCTTGTAATAAGAGCAACTTAGATTCATTATGCTTTTTGAAAAAGTCTGTGGCCCTGAGACTGTCTGTCCATGTTTGGAGCTTCATGAGTCATGGAAGTACTGGAGTGTCATTTTATTTTAATTTTATTTTGTGAAAATTTTTAAGCAAAGGATACTAACATTTTTTTGTGTTTAGGACTGATTAGAACAGTGAACAACTGGATATTTGCTTGGTGTACTTGTAAGTGTGAGTAGATCTTTATTATCATTTAATTTAAATTGTATTGTTTACACATCTTGATGATCAATTTAAGAAAGAAGATTGAGCTATTTAATTTTGTATGTCAGACAATGTATGTTTTGTATGTGTGCGTGTGTGTGTATATATATATATATATATATATATATATATATATATATATATATATATATATATATATATATATATATATATATATATCGATATATAATACCCAATACATACACATTTGTTTCAATCTGCTATATAATCATACACTGTAAAAAATGTGAACTGAGATTACTTAATAAAATTATGGCAACAAAGTGACACTTAATATAATTGAGTAATTTTAAATTTCTAAATTTTGGCTAGAATGTATTGAAAAAATTAACCAGATTTAAATGAAAAAATTAAGCAGATGTTATTTGACAGATCAGAGGAAATGTGTTGCATTTAGTAGCATTATGTCAAAAAAAGATGTTGAAGTAGCTTAATTTACCTGGAAATGTTACTTAAGATCTTCTTAGTATCTGTGCACAATTACATTGAATACACTAAAAATCTCAGACAAATATATTAAAATTCACTAAATATCTAGGAAAGATGTATTTACAATTACTTCATTTGTTAGGAAATTTTAAATTGCATTTACACAATTTCGAAAAAAAAATCTCAAATAATTACTGGATCTGTAGAGAAAATTAAATTAAAGTTACTAATTACCTGAGTATAATTAATGATGTGTACGAGGAATCTAAACAATTAACTCATTTAAATGTGTAAAATAAATAACATTTATTGACATTTTACTTTTCTCGTTTAATTTAATATATATTGAGATATATTTAACAACACTGTCACTTTGTCACCATTATTTTCTTAAGTATAATTTATTTAACACATCTTAGCTCCAGTTCATTTCACTTGGGCCAAAAGATCATTGCACAAACAGTGAACAAGGCAAATATTTATTTTGTAAATAACATTTTAAATTGTAACTGTAACGAGGCAAATACAGTTTAAAAGAAAAAAAATAACCATCAATATGCGCACGCTCATCCGGAATAATATATATATATATATATATATATATATATATATATATATACACATATATTTAAATAATGTTCTTTTTCATTAATTTGGATTGTGGTATTTGCTGATGTGTGTTAACTTCCGTTCCCTCTACTGCTTCCCAGTTAGTCAATCACAATAAACAAAAACATTGAATTCTTTAAAATTCTGGTTACTCAAAAATTTGACTAATTATTTCTTTCCTTTTGTACATTTTGTTAACACGTACCAGAAATAAAAAATATATAAACATGCCTACTGTTACAAGGCCAAAATTTACAATTTGGACTCAATGGTAAACAACATTTCAAAGAAAATCCTTGGGCTACAAACAACTTTACTTTTTTAAAACTTTGTTTGGAAAAATGTAATTTGAGTGCTAAAACAGTTTTAAGTCTAGATGCAAGATTGAAAAGAAACAAATACTTCCTCCATTTTTAGTGGTTAATAGGCACTTCCCTCAATAAATGTCACAATAAAAAAAGAAATTGGAGAGAAAAAATAAAATCACAAATTCAGCGTTTCAAACATAAAGGCCACTTGGGAGGAATATGACTTAACAAATGGTAAACTGGAAGACTGAAAAGAGGCATTAAATGAAGAATAAAAGGCATGCCACTACACAGAGTGACATCACTTGCCTTTCACTGTGTAAGGGTTAATGTTTAAGCCACCAACTTATTCTTGAGGCTGTTCACTTTTGGTGACAGCCTTGCACAATCCAGTTCAAGGAAAAGTTTCTGGAATACTTCAAAGGTATACCTTAGTTCTTTGGGATAGGCAAGATCCACTGCATATGTCAGTCCAAGAAGCATGGCACAAGCCCTTGGAACATTATCCAGAGCAGACAGAACTCTCACCCCCTCCACCACAATACCAACATCATCACAGTTCTCTGACAGTTCTGTCTTGATTTTGTAGATTTTCATTCGTTGCTCAGCAAGGTCTTGCGACACATTGTCTCCATCAGCATCCTAAAAATGACAACATCATTGGGTATTTCACTGTCACGTAAAAGAAAAATTTCCGAAGTCAGTAGTTTCTGTTTGTGGATTGACACCAATTAATACTGGGACACAACTTTGTCCCATCAAAGTGTCATATGGGAAATTTGGAGGTCAGATAAATGCATCAGTTTTCTTGGTGCATGATATGAGCCATTCCCAAGTGGTATTTGCCAGGTTCATTGTTGCTATACTAAGATGATCCTAAGACTGTGGAACCTCTGATGCCATTCAGGGGGTGTGATTGATCAGTAAAAATTGTAAGTAACACTAAAAAAGGTGAAGCATCAAAGTAACAGTCAAATAAATGATAGGATGTTGGGTTTTACAGGCAGACAAATGTATTAAGAAATATCAGCAGTGTTATTCACTTTACCTGTAAGTGGTAACAATATTATGGCTCAATGATCTAGTTGTAATTTAACATTCAGAACCTACCCATGTGAGGTAGGAGTGCATGGCCAAATAAATAAAATTTTAGTTTTAACATTTGTTTCAGCTTACATTATATTCCTTGAACAGTTGATTGGGATGTTCCCCAAGGTACACCATCAGGGACTGAATAACAAGTTCTCTGGTAATAGTGATGCTTGGATTGCTTCGTGCCTGAAAAGACAAAAATAGTCACCATCCTTCAGTGTTTTCCACCACTAATCTATTTAAACTTAACAGGTTAAACAATAAAAACATGCAACACAATGTAATGGATCAAAGTAGATCAATTTTTCAAATAAGATTGAACAGAATAAACAAACAAGTCAAATAGAATATTGTTCAAGTTTAACCAACACTGAGTTCCAAGACCTGAAAGTTGTTTCCATTTCAAAACACTGATGGTATTCAAAGACATAATGTCACATTAAAAAATTAATTACCAAACAGCAGATTTTGACTTAACTCTCTAGCAGTGTACTAAATTATTGATGCCTAAAACAAGATAATATTGTGAAAAGTATATAGTACTACTGGTCAAATAGTTTCTGTTTTGCAATAGCACAATTATTTTACCATTATTTCACTTACAGAGTCTACCTCAAATTCAGAGGTTCATCTTGAGCTTGGTGTAACACTAATGTGAACACATCCTCACATTGAAGGCCTTAAACATCCAAACAATGAGTTACATTCTGTTAAAATTCATGGAAGAAATCCAACTGTTTTACAATACCAGTGGGACTTGTGAACTATGAGCCCCTTTCATTCAAAGTGTGAACGTTGAATCAATCTTTGCAAAAATGCCTACATAAATAGTTTACAATTTGTGAATTAGTAGTTCAAAATATTAGATTTTCAGAAGATATTTGTGTGTAAGAACTGACATTCCAATAATCTGACTAAAGAAATTCCTTAAATGAAGTATGAATCAATTAAAAAGTCACTGATAAGTACCTTAAGTAAGATGGCCTGCAATTTCAACCCCATGGCTCCACCCTTGGAATGGAAGACACCCAACAGCTTTGGAGAATACTCATCCAGCTTGGACATGAATTTTGGTTCCAAGTGTGTTGTGGTAATCCTGTGAAACTCGTCCTGCAGCTGTAAGACAAAAACAAAACAAAAACATATGGAAAAATAATCAGTTTTTATTTAAGAGGTATTTAGGAAATGAAAAATGACCAGCATAGTCTTTCACAACTTGCCACTCACATGAGATGCCACAAACAGAGCAGGCCATCTGGCTTTGATGTCCTCAATGCTGGGGGACAGGTTGATGATTTCATGTCATCTATGTGCAAATGTTTTAGCCATCTTTTCTTTGATCAACTTTTCATTGTCCTTTTTCTTTACTTCAGTAAGCAACTGAATCCTTTCTTCTTCTTGACTCTCTTTATCCTCTCCTGCTGGATAAGGAGGGAGATAATTGACCTCTGCTTTTCGGGGCTTTTTTACATTTTTGGCAGCTTTCTGGTCAGCAGGATTCTTGTGTTTAACTGCGTTGCACAGAACCTCAGGCACACCAAAGCTTCGAAGTTTGGTGCGATAATTTGCCATCTTGTATTTTAAGCTTTGCTGCCAGCCATAATACCCTGAGAAAGAACCAGGTTCTTTGAGACATGGATATTTCTTAACCAGCGCCTCAGCAACATCACTTATCTGTCCACCTGATGGATAAGCTGTGTATGTAAAGATGGTTTCAGCCAGCTTCTCCAGTATATCTGCATTTACTTTTGAGGCAGTCAGAAATGTCCCAGTCTTTTTGTAATCTTCAGTAGCTCTTTCAAGGTACATCTCTGTTTCATAAGCAAACTGCGGAACAGGGAATTGCTTAGGCCAGGGCTGACATCGTTCTGTGGTACTCTGCCTACTTAGAATAATGGTGTCCTGTGAAGATGTTGTTCCACTGGACTCTGCATTTGATACAGAGTCACTGTCAGCTGAGTGTTGGTCAGAAGGACTGTTAAAACTTTCATCAAGTGGAACTAAGTTAAGGACGACAGGAGCGATTGGAACAACTTTTATGGTGTCTTTGTGCTTGATTTGGTCACTTCTGCTCAGAGTAAAGAAGTCTTCAAATTCTGAATCCAAATACTGAAGACTGAAGTCATCTGAAATTCCAAAGGTATCCTTCACAACACTTTGCAGCTCCTGCACTGTTAGAGGAATACCTGCTGGAAGAACCAGTTTCTCAATCCGGTCATCAATTATTACCCGTAGCTTTGCCTCCATCTCTGGCAGCCTGAAAGACAATATATATGGGCAGTGAAATTATTTTCATTTACTTTTTAAAAATGTCCATTTAATCATTGTCATTTGTATTTGAATTACTGATACATTTTTTTGTTTTGTTTTAAGAATAAACAAAAATGCAAATTACATAAAAAGAACTCTTTCCAAACTCATTTACAATTACACTAGTATGTGATGTCAGGCAAAAAAAGCAGACTTACAATACAAAATAGGCTGCAACATAAATATAGACACAAGATATTAATATTTACTTTTCATCTGTTACCTAAAATTCACAACAAATGTGACGTTTCAGTGTAACCATGCGTTTTCCGCCCACATTGTAGGCAGCCAAAGGGTACACATCACCAAGTGTCTGCTGCTCCAAAAGAGACATCTTGCCAGTGTCCTCCAGTTGATAAGATCTCAGATGTTCTTTATACCAGGCATCAAGAAGTTTTACAATAAAATGTACACAGCTGTTCAAAATGACTATCTGTATTATCTCAGCAAAGTCTGGAAGTCCACAGGTAGATCCATAAGATACAATCATCCCGGTTGTATATTTTGTGCCATTGTAAGTGACAGTGTTGGAAAGCTGCACATTTGAAGGAGATGGTGACATTTTTCCTAAATCATTTTTTATGTCAGGATGCAGCACATCTACAGGCATTACAGAAATCTTTGAGACAGTCAAGGCTGGTTTCCCCTCATCTGTGTGCATGTTGTATGCCATCATCATCTGATGTCTTGTAGAGAGGGTCAGCAACACATTTTTGAAATTGTTAGTGTGCCTCACAACTTGCTTAAAGAATCTGTGTTTAGCCTCAAAGCGCATTGTCCATACACCAGCCAGCGGTCCATATTTTTCAATGAGGGCAGGGTAGTGTTCTAAAAAGTTATGTTTGGGTGTCAGCCTTTCATCAGGAAAAACTTCCAAGAATCTGACACGATGTTCAGATATTTTAAAGTCAAGGTAAGCAATGCTCTCTGTTGTGTGAATGGGAGCAACCACTAGTTCAACAATGTCCTTCAAAATCAGAAGTAGCTGCCAGGCAGGATCTCCTTCAGGAACATGATGACCAGCAATGAGAGGAAACAATCGTATTAAAGCCCAGTTCTCATGAGCATTTCCTCCTACAGTTTTACGACCAGCAAAGTTGTGTGGGATTGCTTGAGGACTGTTAACTTTGTCTGAGCCTTTATAGGGAAAGTGTGTGATTAAGTCATTGAGTATTGTCAAAGTAAAGTATTTCTTCTTGATGAAAACCTGAAGACACAATGCAAGCTCTTTAGGAACTATTCCTTCAAAAAGGTCATGAAGGATATCTGGTGGGTAACCAGACACAAAGTGAAAGTAATTCAGCTGATCAGTCAATGGACATGACCGTTTTACACCAAAGTAAGGTATGAGATTTGGATGTTCTTTGACAGTTTGTACATGCAATGCATAATCATCTTTTGTCCTAAGTGGAAACACCCCAGAACGCACTTCAGATGCCTGGTACTTTGAAGAATGTCCAAGGCAAAATCTACAAAAGTAAGGCCCACTAAAACTTTCAACTAATCCACTAATTGAATTAGCACCAAGGTTGTCAGCTATGACACAAAGTACTGTCCCTTTAACATGTTTTTGTAAACTGGAAACAAAAATTCCCTCCTGCTCAAGGGTAATGAGATCTTTCAAAAGTGGCTCCAAAACTACTTTGTATTCAAACTGTTTGACATCAGTAGCTTTGCAAAGTATGGCTAAATGTATTGATGTTAAAGCAGACTGGAACTTTGATGGTCCATTTGCCAAAACCCAATAAACTGCAGTTATTTTGTGTTTTTTTCTAGAGGTCCCTAATGGGTTACACACTTCAAAGTCATCAATATACAAGATTATGGAGAGTCTTGTTTCTTCTCCAGCATAAAAGGCATTTTGCTTAAAGACTGTACCATCAAAAATTGACCTGAAATGTCCGGTGCTGTTGGAATGCTTCGACAAGGCTTCTACAGCAATATCTTTGTTCTTTAATACTTCCTGCAAAATCTTGAGAACTGGGACATATTGAAAGCTCTTGTTCTGTTTAGCATCAAGAATATATTCAACAGGATCCACACAACAAAAATGCTCCTTAAAATACTTTTTTCTCCTAAAATCAGAACCAAGTGGACCACCTGCTCCAAGAGCTGTTGTAATAGGATGAGATCTGCACAACTGTTGCGCTAAGTCAGTTATGATGGGCTGGTCAACAGTGCATTTGTTGGACTTCAGTGATGAATCAATTATATTTCTAATCACTGCCACCGATGATGATGAGGAAATATATTGAAGATCTTCAACTAAAGCATCAATGCACCTTACTGATGCATTATAGATGCTCTCCAACTTCAGCAGAAGTAAGCCAATGTCATGAATAACTGCAGAGACTGCACACTCTGGATCCAAATCAAAATCAGTGCTTTCATTTCCAATGTCCTCTAGCTCATCCGAATGGTCTGCAACCGGAGCATGGTGACTTTCAAAAACGTCTTGCTTAAAATCAATCAAAGAGCAGGACTTGTGTCTTCTGCCTTTGTGTTTCAGAAATGTATTGTATATATTTGTTCGAAAGTCACAGCCTTCGAATACACAAAATACAGTTTCGTGGTTCTTCAGATGAATTCCAATATGCTGAAAGTAATCCTTCTGGGTAGAACAATAAACACTACAAACTAAACACTTAAATTAAGTGATGACTCCTGGGCTTGAAGTGTCATCAGCTGCATGATATCTGGACAAGTGCGTTCGAAGGGCTCCTTGTGTTTTAAATGTGCAGGGACAACTTTCATACAGACATGGTTGGAGCTGTCCACGGCCAAATGTTGCGTGTTGCACTCTGTAATGCTTTAGTAGATTCCCCTTTGTAGTCGACAAAGACTTGCAGATCTTACACTGCCATCCCATTCACCAAGTCCTATGGCAATATGGGGAAGAAAAAAAAAGTCGAAGAGTGGCTAATTATTAAACCATTTGTCATAACTATTTAAAAAGGGGATCTGTACACCTTTGGTTGTTGATCGAGTATGACACCTTATAAACATTTTCAAAGAATTTTCTGCTCAATTATTGCAAATGCAAAGTTAAATGAGGAAGGCCCAACAGGATAAAATTTTACTTGATAATATTGTGAGGAAAAGTATGTAGGAATCAAGAGTTACCATAAAACAGTTGTCAATCTATATTATTTTCTGCAAATGAAATTTGATAACCAAATCAATTTTATCACATAGCGAGGCTGCAATCTATATAAAGCATATTATTATCATACTAGCTTTTGTTGTGATGCATCTTTTACATACATACCTTTTTAATGAAATTCAGCAAAAGGTCCTTTCTGCAAATGAAATGAAAGAAATATTAATCTCAGTTTAATTTGATGGATTCAAGCTTTAGATGTCAATATGTAAGAGACATTGAACAAGAATCTAAACACCAAAATTTTACAAATCAATATTCATATGCAATAAAAGTACATTTTTTGGTGGTCTTGTAGCTGTTGGTCTTGAATTTGACATTGACCATCACATCAAAATACAATTTATGTGTAAAGATAAGGTTGAAGTGATGTGGTTACTCATTACTCAGACTAATGGTGAGTAGCAAAAGAAAAAATAAATTAACATTTAAAAGATATTAATGTAATTGACAAATGTCTAAACATGTCAATGAAATTGTTGCCATCGAGATTGTATAACAAATAATAGGTGCTGCAGAAATTATTTGACAAACCACACATCCATGTACTAGGGCTGCACAATTAAGACCAAATTATTTTGATCAATATTGTAATCACAATTATTAATCACAATCATTCATTGTGTCTGGAAAAACATTTTTAATCGCACCACTTGTAAACAACCCACGTGACAACTATACACACACACACACACACACACACACATATGTGTGTATATATATATAATATATATATATATATATATATATATATATAGCTCCCTCTCTATTCCCTGGATTTCTCATACAGTGCAGACCACGCCCCTTTGGAATAATAATTACAGGAAGGGATCTCCTATTTCTAATCAGTGTTTTGATGCAGCTGTATTTTCCATTCTAGATATGACTTACTCTCATCGGTCTAAAACTTGTTACATCCTGAGAAGCCGGGAGGGATCAATGCAGGCGGCAATGTCTGCTTTATGTGCAATAATGCTCCTTATTTCATTTTTAATGAGCAACTTCGTCCACGGCAGGGCGGGTCGTGCAAGCGGCAGGGTTCGTGTATTTTAATGCCTTGTAAAAATGTTCGAATTTTTTACCATCGCGACCAGCTGTTTAATCAAAACAATCTTTTAAAAATCCCTGATCCAAACAGTGATCCGGATCACAGCAAAAATGTAATCAGATCTTCATTTTTCATATTTCCAACAACTCCTGAAAATTTTATTGAAAAAAAATCCCTCCATAACTTTTTGAGTAATCTTGATCACAACTATGTTTTACCGGTGTTTATCAAACCTCCTTGGCGGACCGGGTTCATTGCACATAAAAGCAGACATCGCCCCCCGCAATGATCCCTCCCGCTGCAGGCCTACTTATCGTGGAGAATGTATGGACATGACAAAAAAGAAGTTTTTTTCTTGTCCTTGCAGCCTCCGTGTAGACGATACGACAGACTTTGAACCTAACTCCTGCTTTATCTCGCTGTTTCAGCGCGTTTTCCGTTTTGAATGAATAAACTGCTTGCACTTGCATCCTTCTTTTGCGTGCTCTCTGACGTGACAATACCATACACATATATACAGATATACAGATATATATATATATATATATATATATATATATATATATATATATATATATATATATATATATATATATATATATATATAGTTGTGTGTTACAAACAAACATACTTAAGACACGTTTTTAAAAACCGCTGGTGCAACCATTTCACTTTGATCACAGTGAAAATGTCGGTTGGTTGACACACACACACACACACACTCGGAGTTCTCGAATAATTCGGACTAAATCAAAATAGACTTGGGTCGTCTCTGTTTATAGCCTTTTTCACTTTAATGTTGTTGAATGATTAAATGTGAGATGTGGTCTAAAGAGTAGGTGACATTTACTTGAATTTGAGATTTTTAAAAAAAAAAGATGCCATGTGGCATTTCGATGCGTCGAGAGCAAACCCTAACAAGAAATAGGCAGATTTGTAGACACTCACCAATGAAGACAGCTCCCACGTTTGACCACTGTCGGTCGTTATGCAACTTAACAAAGAGGGAGATTAAATCCTGTGAAGATTCGTGTTTTTCCAAGTTTGTTAACGAAGTTTGTTCCGAAAGGTGAAAGCTGTGCGCCTAAACCAGTACTAACCGGCTTGTCGGTTCAGAGAAGTGAAAACAAAAAAGCGCGATTGTTACAATAATTATTAGTTTAAGGTTTAGGCTACTTATAACAATACTTAATGCTTTTATGCTACTTACTGCCACTACTTGTATGAAAGAGATTTTTACTTAAGACAATTATAAAGATCTTACCTGTGTCGAATGGAGGATCTACACCCATGAAGCGTGGTGGTTTGATCCAAATTGGCTCGAAGGACTCTGGGCTGAAGTGATCCGTAAATAAAACTAAAGATTTTTAAATGAGTAAGATCCTTCACTTTTCTGTATATTTGACTGTTCTAATACATTTTAATTAAAATGTACTTATTTTATTGTTGCTCATTTTATCCAATGAAAGAGCTGTGTGAAAATAATTTAAAAAGACATTCCAAATGATTTTAATCAACATAAAATGATTTCAAACTGCATTGATGTATTTTTATTAATCAGATATTACTAATAGCTTTTTCACTGATATTAATTAGCCCAAATCCTGCTTTTTACAGTGTAGAAGCTTGTACCGATATATTGTATTTAGGGTTGCACACTTTTTGCAGAAAACTAAAATCAGATAGATGAAGATAGAAATTAGCTCAGTTAGCTAAAAGAACTTTGATACAAGTTAATTTTTAACAGCCCCGTGATCCAAGTTGGTTTAGTCAGTTAATGACTATTTTGTTTAGGTGTTTGCAGGTTAAAGGTCACTGTTTATCTGATTTCAACTTGATAAATATAGTTCTGTCTGCCTGTCTGTGTGTCTGTTTCCTCATTTATGTGGCCCCCATTATCCAGATTTGTAAGTGGCTCTAATCAGTATGAAGATACAGTAATAGATGCTGCCCCATGAAGTCTGAAATGTGAAATGAGAGAGAAATACAACTAAACACATTTTGGAAAGTAAATTAGTCTGCATTCTGTATTGTTTCAAACTCAAAACAGTACTAAATTTACAGATCTGGCTTGGTTTCACACTGCACAGAACATGAATTGAGAAGGAACAAATCATTCAGAGAACATATCTGAAAAATTTCCATGTTTTGTTTTGGTTTTTTTTTATAATATATGGGGTTACAATTTGAGGGTGAATTTATACTTAAAACAAATCTGTGTTCATGTGACTTGATGACTTGAAATGATTTTGCATCTCACTATGCAAAATGCTGTAGACTAGATAAAATGAGGACCGAAATCTGTCTCCATAACTGAACAAAAATACAGTTTTTACTAAATACAGGGGAGTAGAGGGTACTAAAACTGGGTGGTAATAATCATTTATGTAAAAATTTATATTTTGAGGAGTAAGATGAAAAGGTCTGTCTAAATACAATATGTCAATAGATAGAACATTTTGTGGTTGATTAATATTTCACACACTTTTTTCTTTTTCTTTTTTTTCAAACCTTTTTTGGTTTATCTTCTTGTTAGAAAATAGCATGCACTGCAACAAGTATTGAACAATAGTATGAGTAGTAAAAGTCCATTTAAAGTTCACCTGATGGTGTATGGATGCATTCGTGTGTATATATATATGTGCATTTATTGTCAAAGAAATCCATATAAATTAGTGGTTACCTAAACAGGAAGTAATTGATGGGAATATACGTGGGGAAGACATGGGCTAAATGTAGTTGTACGTCTTGTAACTTTTTTTTTTTTGAGCATGTTCAATTTGTGTGTGTGTGTGTGTGTGTGTGTGTGTTTGTTTTACTTGCAAAACCTTTGGAGGCAGTCTTTTGAAAATGGTTCCTCAATAACTATTTTCAACAGCAGAAAATCAATAAATTCACTGAGAGCAAAGATGTGTCAAACTGTATCCAGCCGGATATTTACAACCTTTTCAATAATGGGGTGCTGCAGACGTATTGGAAACCAGAAATATATGATACATGTACCATTATAGTCTTTTGTCTTTTTTGCTCATTTTATTTGTTGTCATATCAATTTTTTTTATATAGTTATTCACAATTATGTTAAATTTGACCAAAAAAATGAGGGATGATTCAATAGTTGCCAAAACAGACTCTCTGCCTCTAGGTGAGATGTTAGTTTACTATAAAATTTTTTCAACAAACGAAATAAAAAATAATGTTGCAAGAGAAGCTAAATGCAGCTCAATTTCCACTGAAAGAGTTGTGACTTGACAAAACTTGGCAAAATGACCAAGGTGTAGCATGATGTTTAAATAAACATAGCGTTTAAATCTGAGTGACATGTTTATTCATTTGTCTCATGACAATGGGAACATCAGTTTATTTCAACCCCAAAATCAACGCTTCAGAGCAGCAAACAGAAAAGCCTTATGTAGCTAAAATACAATTTATTCCTGCTCTCAAATTACATTTATTACAATACCTGGAGAATGAGTAATATCTAAGCTTTGTGTTTACCATATTGGTGTGACATGAAGTGTTTTATATCAAGACAAAGGACAGTCACAGTTGTGGAGGGTTGTGTTATGAATGTACAGCGCGCCCTGTACTGCAGTCATCGGTCAGAGGTACAGATACACCAAAGGCCAAGACAGAGAAATAAAGCCACTCTCATCCCTAAAAGAAAGGAAATTTCAAGCTCATCTTTTCATCATCCTTCTATATTTCTAAAAGCCAACAATGAATTCCAGCTACTGTGCAGTTTTCTGAAAGCAAGACATAATTTCTGTTTATGAAAGTCATTTTCTAAACAATGCTTATTCTCAAGTGTTTATGGCGTAAGTGGACGATGATGATTATGCAGTTTTGTTTCCCAAGAGATGAGGCACTTTGTCCTGCAGAACCAAAGAGACAAAACAAAAGAAAAGGATCAGTTGTGTGTCATTGAGTGCAATATGAAGACAAAAACAAGGAGATGTATATGACAAAGTTCTCAGAGCAGATTGTACTAACTGGGTCACCAGGAAGCTTAATTTTGTCAAATGTGTTGAAATAGTTTTAAAAAAGCATTCCTCTAGGTCACTAGACTCTACTAACATATATTTTCCTTTGCACATGAAACAATTTGGAAGAAAATCACTTTCATTCACTATAGAAAACAATTATTTCAACTATGAGATTTGGATCATTTTCTCCCTCCTGCATGATTTATAGAAATCTGCAGAACCTCCCTCGAGGAGGAAAGAATGTTATGAGGAGCCTTGATATAGAACGTGGAATGGAAACGTACCATGTATCTTGTCTTGTATTCACACGGGGCCATGTCGCCTTTTTCTGCCAAACGCCTGGGCACCGACATTAGTGGGAACGAAGTTGCTGTGTCCTAGCCCACCTGACCGGCTTAAAAAGTCTGCAAGACGGTGGGTCACACAAGTGGCTGTGTTGCAGGCTCGCTTTTGTGCTGTTGCAATGCTTGCAAAAGTAAAACAAAAAAGAAAAAAAATGCCAGTGAATTATGATACTCGGGACAAAATTTGATTATTTTAAGCTGCACTGTTGAGAATTTATCCTGAAATGCATCTTAAAACACTTACAACACTTAAAAAGCTTACAGGGAAATGGTTTAAATATAAACAAGTATCATGCATGTGTTTGCGCTTTCATTTTATTGTTTAATAAATTTTAAACAGCAAGTTACAAACAAATTACATTTTTAGTTCCAAGCTGAAGAAAATCTTATTTGAAAGACATCTCAAAGAAACAAAAATGACC
The DNA here is from genome assembly GCF_933228915.1 of Telmatherina bonti. Taxonomy (NCBI): domain Eukaryota; kingdom Metazoa; phylum Chordata; class Actinopteri; order Atheriniformes; family Telmatherinidae; genus Telmatherina; species Telmatherina bonti. The sequence goes on along the minus strand of NC_136619.1, from coordinate 26,670,415 downwards.
ATCAGACATTATTTCAGCTCCTCTAATTTTTTATTGCATTGTACAGAAATACTACAGTTTTTCAGCTGTTTCTTTGGATCTGTTAAAAATCACATGTCTGTGTGTGGAAAAATTAAAGCAATAACTTTTTTTTTTTTTTTAAAGTTACTCACAAATATTAAGCATGTAAGAGCTGGATAAACAAGCAAATGTTTACTCAGACACACAAACAATTGATGAAACGTAACTGAAAGCTTCAGTTTGATAACGTGCCATAGTTTTCATATTGCTCAGATAGGCTTCTCCTCTTGCCAGGTGTCCCTGCTCCCACATTCGTTCGAGGATAGGTTTGCAGTTTGTGAATGTCCTGCGACAGTTTGCCCAACACACATGTGCTTAAACCGGTGCAGCGCTTAGACACAGGTCTATCCAAGCTGTCAGAGATGGAGAGAAACATGCAGAAAACAGGCTTACGGTACAGTAACATGCAGGTAACTGATAATTACATGCATGACCATTTTCTAAAATGTTCTGCATGCCAAAACATCCACCAAACAGATGAAACCATGACAATAACAAAACATTTTAAGTGGCAACACATGCTATTTTGCAGTTTGACATGAATGTTCTTGTTTGATTTCATGCTCTGTTCAGTAACATGAACACAGGCAGGTTATGAATGAATGAATTCCATGCATAAGGGGTTTTATGTTCATTAAGGTAGCCATGTATATGTATATACCTTGATAATTACAAGAAACCACAGCGGTAGCTGTTGGGCTTGCACACAAAGGTGCGTTAGAAAGATAGATCAGTTCTTCTTTGATGACAGTAACAAAAGGTGTTACCTTTCTCCTTCAGCTGCTTGTTGGGCTGCTTCATCTGACGTCATCTGCATGAACGCCTTCATAGCGCTCAGTAACGTTTCAGCATCATCATTCAATAGTGTGATTCCATCTGACATGAACTCTTGACTGTTTCTGAAATTAAACATTAAGTCATCACATTGGTCTTTCTGTTTATACAACAACATTGGCTAAAAGATATGCAGAATGTCTATATGAGGATTGGTAATACAGGATAAAAGGCACCATTAAAAAGTAGCTTTCCAGTGATTAAAGTGATGGTATGAATTCTCCAGAATTTACAGTTAATTGTGTGTTAAAAGGAAAGTTTATTTCAATTTTGTAGAAAATACACTGCAGGTCTTACCTGGATGGGGCTGCCTCTGGGATGTACATCTGACAAAAAATCAGCACATACGCAAAAAGGAGTGCCCAGAGTTTAACCATGATGATTTCCCTGCAGACATAGAAACAGATAACACCAAACAAGGTAATAGAAAGAAGTTTCTAGTGCACTTATGGATGCTTGTGGCTGTGTAAATCCCTTTTCTTGTACATCCTTACTCTACAATGTTTAAAATGCTGATTTGACAGCTAAAAAATTTTTTTCTTTTAGTGCAATTAGCCACAGCATTTTACAGATAGAAAATATACACATAGGAATATCAAAGCAGCAGCAAAACATATAACTATTTGCAACCAATATCTGTTGTGCAATTGAACTTACTCTCCTTATACAAAGTCGACAGCATTTTATTTTACATTTCTCAATGGAACAAAACCTTTTGAAGAACAAAGGAAATGGTGTTTTATCTATACTCACCTTAGAGTAATTGATCTTCTGTCAATGAAGACTTAAATGATGAGCTGACTTGAGAATCTGTGCAGCTCTTTCACAGGACATGGTTTTATATGTTTCCTGTGGAGGTCTGCCAGTCCGATGCTTTACCTCAAACTCCCAACCAATCAGAAGTCCTACGTGGCTTACAGCAAGCCAATGAAAGAGCTTGTATACAAATGACATCACTGCTTGGTGAATGCACTTAATTCACAAAAGACTGTCAAGCCTTTGAATCAGTTGGTTGTATAACTCGCAGCACAGTCATATTTTAAGCATGCAGGGACCTTTAAGCAAGACCAAACTCTGTCTCTAGTTTATCTGCTCAGATAAATGACTTGTGCATCCCAAAACTGCACCCAGAAATCCAAACTGAGTCAAAGATGAAAGCAATGAATGGGCTGTAAAAAGACAAGTGTTTACTCTAAGCTCCATAAAGCCAATTATTAAGACAGGATATTTATTTATAAATCATATTTTATTCTGCATAGTCATTACAGTAAGAAGTTTTTCTGTCTGTGGATATTAAACAGTTCGGTAAAAATCACAGTACTGGGCATACTATTGCATTACATTTTATTACGATCTTTCACTTTAAGCACTGCTGGATAGTTAGAAAATAGGTTGGTTAATAACTGAATCTGGAGTCAACGACTGAATAAATCACAGCTTCTTTTTTTCTTTGTTTGTTTTATGAGATAAACTAAACCCTCCGTTCATTTGTGTCCATCCAGTTTCTCTTAGCTAATTACTGGATGCATGGTTTCTGGCCATCTTGTGATTCTCCTTATACAACAACATTGGACGATGCATCATAAAGCATCCTGCCTCCCAGTTAGTTTTTGCGTCACAAGGAAACTCATTAGAACTGATGAGCCTTTTACTGCTATTGAGCAGACCTGCAGGCCACATACCAGAGGCAATAAATTAGTCTCTAACAGCTTCACATGCAGTTAGAACCTGATCGCAATAAGCAAGGGATTGCTTGTGCAATGATTCTAAACTATCTTGTTTATATTCAAGTACCCCTCCATAACTTTATGATCATATTTTTCTTTAAAGTTAAATTTGAGCTATTTCCATCTTAGGTTAATAAAGTATTTTCCACTTCTAATACAGTCTCAGACCAGAGAATAAAATTTAAAACTTAGTGTAAATACAAGTACATAAAACTGCACTTGACATTACATGGAAGATAACAATATGAGGCACCTCCCTTAAAAGCCATATTTACATCTGGTTAAGTGCATGACAGCCTATTCTGATCAAAATCAACAGACTGATGAAAAAAAGAAACACTCAAAGGGCAAAGGTTCACTGACAAGGCTTCAATTCGCTCATACTGCTCATATTAACTCATGTCGGGCATGAATTAGCTTGGATAATTAATTATAACACAGGAGAGCATTCATTCATGACAAGGGGAGCAGCATCATCCTCAATGCAAGCTCATCAGAGTCAGCTGACTTACTGTGTTTATCTTTTCCTCAGACACAGCACCAGACGGCGCATCTCTTGATAGGCAAAAGCATTAGAGCTTGTTGAGTCAAATAAAACATTTTTATTGTTATGTTTATACACTTACATAACCCTTTTTAAGAAGCACACACTCACGATAAAGTTCAAACTGCTTCTTTACTGAACGAGTCAGATCAAGCATGTTTTTATAAATCACTCCGCTGACACATCACACACCATACAGCTTTAACAGTTGAACATCAGCACAACATAGAGTAGTGCTTACGACACTGAACTCAGAATGCAGTAACTTAGAGCAGGACTATAACTTTCATCTAAATACATGAAATTTATAGAGGACTTCGGAAAAGATAGTGAATCAAAGATGAAAAGAACAAAAGGGCTGTAGTCAAAGAATGAATTTCTGATACAAAGAAATTCAACAAGCAGAAACATGCAACACAGTTGTATGTTTAGTCCAGTATTATAATAGCAAAGACACTTCAGCTCTAGTCATCTTGACAGAAGCAGATTTACCTAATGGTAAATCAGTGCCATGGGAGGTAGCTTGGAGGTCAATTTGTTATCTGGAACAGGTTATGTAATGAGCCTCAGTCTACTCAGTCTACTGTGGAAATAGTCAAGAACAACATTTTTACCAAGCACTTAGAGAGAGAAAAAGAGACATTTACATTTACAGGACATGAAATCTGCAGTGATGTGACTAATACACTTAAAGTGAAGTGTGGCACATCTCCTCTCCATTATATGGCTTACTAAACCTAACCTAATATTTAAAGACATGCCCAGAAGTTGCAGAGGGATTATAAGACCTCTTGACATCCTGCCACAGTCATTATGTTGTCAAAAACAGAGAGGTTCTGGACTGTGTTCGTGTTTACAAAGAAGATCTCGAATGTGATCTTCTTCATGCTTTTAATTTATCCAGATAGTAAATCATTCACTGTAGTCAAAGGAACCACCCAGTCAGACTGCCATCCATGCCCCCCAGAAGAACACTCGTTAAATGGTCAAAAAATTGGAAAGATAGATTCAACTCAAAGGAAAAGAATTTAAAGAGAGTGCATCAGAAAAACACACTGCAGTATAATGCCAGATAGAAATAGCTGTCCCTTTGTTGCCACAGAGAAATGTGAGCCATTATGGGTCATTTTTAAAGAGTCAATTTGCCTGTGCCTAATTTATTTTCATGGCAATCAGAGATTTTTAAATACTAATATGATGAATATTTAAAGTGACAGAAGCCAACAAAACCTCACCTTTAGATCATCATTATACCATATTTAAAACAGCTAAAACCTACTGTGTGTTAACATTTAATTTAGTCAGTTTAAAATTCACAAATGTTTGAATTTGGCATCAAGCACTAACTCTTTTCCCTATGGGAAAGAATAAACAGAAAGTGAATAACAACAACAATTCACCACTCACAAAAAGCTAGGGACACTCAGCTATTAGTATGATGTCAGAATGTTCCTACTAAAACTCTTAGAGTTGACTTCATTTGACTGAACACTGTTAATTCTTTCAATATCTATTCAAATCAATTCAATTCAACTTTATTTATACAGCGTCAAATCACGGCAATGCCATCTCAAGATGCTTTACATTCAGAAAAAAAGCCTAATGTAAGCCAATTCATAATAGCCTATATAAGAAAACCAACAGATTGTTCTATTTTATCTATTTTATGCCAAGCTGTTCTCAATAGGGGCTGCACGGTGGCGCAGTGGTTAGCACTGTGGCCTCACAGCAAGAAGGTCACTGGTTCAATCCTTGGCTGGTTTGGTCAGTGGCCTTTCTGTGTGGAGTTTGCATGTTCTCCCCGTGTGTGTGTGGGTTCTCTCCAGGTACTCTGGCTTCCTCCCACCATCCAAACACATGCATGATAGGTTAATTGGTCACTCTAAATTGCCCCTAGGAGTGAGTGTGAGCGTGAGTGGTTGTTCATCTCTCTGTGTGTGGCCCTGCAATGGACTGGCAAGCTGTCCAGGGTGTACCCTGCCTGTCACCCAAAGCCAGCTGGGATAGGCTCCGGCTTCCCCGCAACCCTGAATTGGAATAAGCAGTTTGGAAAATGAATGAATGTTCTCAATAGGATGATTAATCACAAAAAAAAAAAAAATCAATGAAAAAACAGACCCAAGATGACACCTAACCCAAGAAAAGTCATTGAGACTATTAACTGACATGTTTAATGTTTTTATTTTTGTTTTAAATGTGGGAGATTAAGAAATTACCATTGAACAATCACACAATCATACCAGAGCAGCATTCACTTGTTACATTTGTAAATTTCACCTGAAACTTAAATGTCCTTCATGTATAGTTTTTACTGTATAGACAGCATAATAGTAGAGATGTTTAGTAGCTCACATCATAGAAGGACCCACAGCAGCCTTGACCTTAGCAACTTAAAGAAGAGAATGGGTCAGGTTTACTCAAGTAGAGCTCCATAAGTTTTATTCTAAAGGCACATTCTTAAGCTAAATCTTAAAGGTTGTGAGACTGTCAGTCCCAAAGCCAAACTGGTGAGGGTTCCAAAAGGAAAAGGGTCTGATGATTGAAGGGGCCTTTCATTCAACTTTTGGAAACTATAAGATCCACAAGTAAGTCAACAGTATAGTGCCTACATAAACTTTAGAGCAGAGTGCTCTACTGGAGAACTTTAAGATGCAATGCAGGCAAGACATTAAAAGCTTTTACGAAATACCTTCATATATTGTTCTAGCTTTTACTTGTTGCCATGAAGGAAAAGCTAAAGCTGAATAATCTGCCCCCCCCTCCCTCACAGAACTTGTCTAGCAGCATTTTCGTTAAATTCAAAGCTTACCTAAGCAAACCCAAAGAATTTTAGGCATCCAATTCTCTATAAACAAAAGCAATTAAGAGTTTTTTTTTTAATAAAAAAAAGTTCATATATAAATAAATATATACATAAATGTATACATATATACATTTATATATGTGTGTGTGTATATATGTGTATATATATATATATATATATATATATATATATATATATATATATATATATATATATATATATATATATATATATATATATATATATATGTATATATGTATATATATATATATATACACACACACACACATACACACACACAATCTCACACACACGCACGCACACAAATATTCATATTTGTGTGCGTTTCAAATATATATATATATATATATATATATATATATATATATATATATATATATATATATATATATATATATATATATATATATATTTGAAACGCACACAAATATGAATATTTGTGTGCGTGCGTGTGTGTGAGATTGTGTGTGTGTATGTGTGTGTGTGTGTGTGTGTGTGTGTGTGTGTGTGTGTGTGTGTAAAGGCAGCACAGGGAACGCACTTTTTTTGTATATCAAAACACATCCTTTTAATTGTGTGTTGGAACATCAATTAATTTGATCAGCATTAGTGCTCAAGAAAAGACTATGATTTCTGTACTGGATTAGACTATTCTAACTACAAATATGTTGTTATACCATTGCAAGTGTGAATGCATTATTGAAATCAAAATGCACAAGATTTAAAGAGGTGAAAACTAAGCAGAAAAAATACTGTTTTCTTTAAGTACAGCAGTTGATGTAATGGGAGCTGCAGATAGATATTTGTCTGTAGTTTTATTATTTGTAATTCCTAGATACAATGCCACACCACTGGCAATGCACAATTCTTATCTTAATTTTACAGTTATTTGACATCACACCTCCTTTCTGTTGATGACAGTCTTTACGGATTTAACTTCAAATCTTGCTGCTGATTTGAACTAAAAAAATAACTCAGAAATCATATAAACTGTTGTTTATATTCTGTCTAAAGTTTTAAAAAAAAAAAAAAAAAAGAAAAAAAGATATAACCACGAGAACACTGTTTTATGATTAAATCTGACAGATGCTTTTTGCACTTCCAGACCAGCTTTGGGTCAGGGAGCTGGCAGGAAGCAAAGAAGTTATTTGCAAGAATGTCCTCATTAGGTAGCACTAACAAATCTGAATGATTGGGAGAGGGCTATAGAGGCCATTGAGCCATCTGAAAAGAAGTAGTTAAAAAAACATACCAGCTGTCTCAGCAGGAAAGAGCGACTGGATAAACAACTTCATGTTTAATGAGAGACTGGTTATAATGAACTAGCGGCAGGATTTTACAAACATGCATATTGTTTACAGTTTAAAATCAAATAATGAGATGATTATATTTATGCAGGTTTCCTTCTGCAAGCTGCCTCCATTCCCCTTTTTTGTGTACAAATCATAAAATACATTGAAGGAGATTAACACTTGTATAGTGCTTGCTGCGAATGAGAAACACAGATCTTTAATACTTTGGAATGTTTGTGATTTCTTATATTTGTTTGCCTAAAAGTCCACCACAATCCTTCCATCCTGTATTTGAAAGTCTCACCACAGCCCTGCATATAATCTGGTCTACAAGCTTGAAAAAGCATACAGCTGTTTAAGTTTGGAATGTTTCATGCCTTCACCTTTCACCATCTAAAATTAGGTCATGGTCTGACCTTTAAGGGGTTGAGGTAAGGGAACCTGCAGCAGATTACTGGGTCAAAGTTTACCTGTTCAAAAACACAGCAACACCCAAGGCACGACTCTGTTACCTCAGTGAGTTCAGTGTCAATACACAAACTGACTTCTATAAGTCATTGGGATTTTCTAAAACTTTTCTGTAGCTGGTTATAGAGCCTTATAATTATTGTCATTGCAAAAAATACATTAGACTTTTAAAAGAAAAAACAACAACACCCTTCCTATTGCGTTATGTATTATATTGTCATTATTATTTTTAAAATTGCGTGAACATTTTTTTTATGTTTTCTGATGTGTTCAGTCTCTTAGAATCCCAACATTTCTCTAATATTGAGGTCTATACAGTAGATCCTTGTGTCACCTGGATTCTTTTTCTCTGCTGCCATTCTTTTGAAGAATTATGGATGAGTTTTGGGACTGTTATACTGCTGAATAGCCTAATTATAGCCAAGCTTATAATAGCTTTACTTTGAAGTACAGCATACCCAGGAGTTCAACCCTCCACCACTGTGTCTGACAGTATGGTATGAGGTGTTTGTGCTGATATGATCTGTTTGGCTTTCACCAAAATGTGGTGTTGTGCATGATGAAACAAACACTACAGGACATTGTGACAGAAGTCTTGTGGTTTGTTCAGATGCGGTCTTGAGCGATGCTCGCTTAAATTTTGTTTTTTGTTTTTTTTTAAGAAAATACTTCATGCTGGCAACCCTTACATAACAAGGCATATCTGTCTGATTACAATGTTCTAAAACTCTGACATTTAATATGCTAAGCAGCACTTGTGGATGCAGCTTTGGCTTTTTTTTACTATTACTCCGTTGCATTGCGCCGTCTGACCTTGAGGTGAACTTGCTTGGATGTGCAGCCTTGTGAAAATGGACGACGACCTTGAATGTTTATTACTTGTTCATAATCTTTCGCTCTCCTCCATATAAAGGATCCATCACTGTTTTGAAATGTCCTTCCAACCTTTTTATGATTAGCTGGCAGAAACAATTGCTTCGGTTACTACTGATGTCTTTCTACCTTGACACAACATTAACATGCATCTACATGCTTCAAACCAGCAAACAGCCAGAACCCTCTACCTTTACAGAGCTTACATTCAGTTAGCAGAACCTGGCTACTACTTACCCTCTTAAATTAAATGGAAGCAGTAATGGTGTGCTTTTGCATAATTTTTAATAAACAAATACTGGCAAATAAATAAATCGTTTGTGTTTTATTCATCTGAAGTTGCCTATTGCTGATTTTAAGACCAATACTTACCTTATAATTTGTCTTTATCATGTGATGAAATATAAAACCTTAGAACTGAATGACAGTATTATTTACATGATGACCCATAGATAGATAGATAAATCGATTGTTGTTGACATTTTCGACCCCAACTGATGCAATCAGTAGCTTCTCTTTTCTTAAACAACCATGTGAATGGACACGTGATGATGGAAAAGATGTTAGTATGTTTAGGAAGGGTCAAATCACTGTCCAGCATCGAGCAGAGAAAACATCTTAGATTGCAGAAAACACTTTGAACTTTCTGATGCATTATCAAAAGCTTGAGGGTTAGAGGGGAACCATCATCTTTGAAAAACGAAATATGGTTGGAAAAAATCCAGAATGATCGTGATTGGTCACTTAAAAGTTTGGTGAAATCAAATGGAAGAAAGACCACAGTGAAACTTAGATGTGTTTATTAGAGGTTAGAGCATTTCCACAGCCACAAATCACTCATTTGTCCGTTTGTTTGTTCGTTCGTTCATTCATTCATTCATTCATGGTTTATTGTCATTGTTAAAGAAAACAATAACATTTTGTTGGAACAGCAACATTGCATTGCACTGATGACAAACGTGCAAAATGAAACAACATTCAGTGGCAGTTATATTGTGTAGCCACAGCAACAATACTCCATCCAGATCACAGTCCTGGAAAGATGTGGTTAGGGTTCATGGTTAAGTGCAGAAAGAGAAGGGTGGTCATGTTTTACAGCTTCACCGCCTGCGGGAACAGGCTGTGGGTCATTCTGGTGGTTCCGGCCCAGACAGACAGGTTCCTTCTGAGGGCAATGGGTGGTGGAGGGGACCAGTGGGGTGGAGCCTGATGCGCAGAATGTTGAGCGCTCTTCTCTTACAGCAGGTGGTGTTTGAAAAGCACAATTAATTTTTGGTCAGACTGCTGTCTTTTTCTTTTTTTTTTTTTTTCTTTTTTTTTTTACTTTTAAACTTTTTTCTCTTTAAACTTCTTTTTCTTTATTAATGCTCATTTTCAGTAACTGTAAATGGTATAAAGAGTAATAAATACAAGATTACTTCATTCTAATCCAATACAGATATTTAATCTTTTTTCCCAAATGAATAAAAATCCCACTTTTTGACAAAAAAAAAAAAAAGCGTAATCTTCATTAACTGAGGCAGTTTGTTTTAATCAAAAGTATTTCCTTTAACTACATGCAAGTTGTTTTGTGTACATTTCCTTACCCCACAGCAGAGTTTAAGATTTAATGTTATTGTTCATATTTACTGCTAATCTTAAATGCAAGAAAAAACATTTTTCTGAAAATCTTTCACAGAACCTGTTTCTGAGCTGAAATGTACAAAAATATATACACGGTCATAAACTAAAGTTACACAACTGCCCGTCTGGGGCAAATAATGTTGTGTAAGTACTGTCTGCACTTTCTACAAGCTGCACCTTTTTCTTTGGTAAACGCTGAAAGTGATGCTTTTTTTAAAAACCACATTTAAGATGTAAAACATTTAACAACTAAATACAGCTGTATGGAGTGTAGTTTCGCGGTGTGTTGCCCCCTCTTTAGGACAATTTAAAGCCCACCCTCTTCCCCCCAAAAATCTCCTAAAAAGAGTAGAATTATTGATCAAGAGCAGAACAAAGTTCACCAACAGTTGACTCTCACTTTCTGACCAATCTAAGGCTGAGAGGCGGGGGATAGAAAATGTGCAAGATGATACATATGTGCTTCAGTTCTTCAGAGTAGAAACCGCAGTCGGATCAGACTTTCCCTGCAGGAAAGACAGAACTTTGTGAAGATGGTTTCACTAAAACCGCCGTCTCTGATGCCGGTGTCCTGCGCAGAGGCTCTGCTCGGCGTGGGCTGCCTGGCTGTCGCTGTCCTCACCTTCCTGCTTGCTCGCCAGCTGGTCAAGCAGAGAAGACCCCCGGGGTTTCCTCCTGGTCCATCACCCATACCTGTCATCGGAAACATTTTTTCTCTTGCCACTGAGCCGCACGTCTTCCTCAAAAGGCAAAGCGAAGTTCACGGACAGGTAATGCCTGACGCTGCAACGCTTGTTACGTGAGTGCGCTGCAAAACTGCAGCGCGCGATCTTGCAGGAGCGGTTTCTGACTTGCGTGGCACTCATGCACTCATGCACACGCACAATAACACACACTTGGGATAAGCTGTGAAACGAACAAACGAGACTCGCCCTAGAATTAGGAAAACTGTTGCATATGGTTGTAGGAGGATAACTGGCTCCAATCAGGGGCTCCAAAAATGAATACGATGTAGAGATTGATCTTCCTTGCAGGATGATTAAAATGATCTTCAGTGAGATAAATAGAGACCATTAACTGTAGCCAACTATCAAATGAATGTAACAAATGCAGCGTATCAGTTTAATAATAACTTAATCAGTGGGAAGTTGTACTTGATAGTTTGCACACCAGTTCCAGAGTCTGCCACAACTGCAACATTTGCTAATAGTTGATTTGAAACTTTTTCTGAGCTTGAAAAGCTCTCCAAAGAATAAACCTCTAAAGGTCTGCTGGTGCAAACCATCTGGTTTTGTATTTATAAGTGTCAGCTGATGATGATGATAACAACAACAACAACAACAACAACAATAATAATAATAATAATAATAATAATAATAATAATAAACAATTCATAGTCAGTTAAACAAAACTAGTTGTCTGTCTGTCTGTCTGTCTAGTTGTCTGTCACTTTTCACTGCTATATATATATATATATATATATATATATATATATATATATATACATATATATATATATATATATATATATATATATATATATATATATATATATAAAAATGTCATAATAATATTTGAAATGATTTTCAGTTGCTGCTGCCATGGCTGTTTCCATGGCTACCACAACTCAATTTAATGTTTTCGAATAGAAGGCAGAAACGAACTGTAGATGTTTGTGTTCATGAAATAAAGAGATTGTAAATAAGAGACACAAATATTACTTTGCAAAAAAAAAAACACCAGAGAATACATGATCTCTCTCTCTCTCTCTCTATCTATCTATCCAGTATATGTATATTTAAAAATAAGATGAAATTCAGGAAAAGGTCTGTCATCTGTAAAGCTTATGAGAATATTATTTACATGTTACATTTCTAATGCATGCATTGAAGAATAGACATAATCAGTATGAGACTGATAAGTTTGTTCAAGAACTTAAAGTAGTCATTTTTATCATTAACTTGTATTTATTGCCAAAGAAAGCTTTTTGAAGCCATCTTTCTGTTTAACTGAATAGTTGTTTTGTGTGCATGTCTCTGTTTTACAAAGCCTCTATTTAATGCACTGGGCACCATGTCTTTGCAGCTGCAAGGACTTAAGTCATTACGAGGTCTGATTTAGTCTCTAAAAAATGTGTTAAGAAATAAATATTTGGTGTTTTGTTCTCATATTTACTTTTCAGATTTTTAGCCTTGACCTGGGAGGCATCATGACCGTGGTATTAAATGGGTACGACTGTGTCAGGGAGTGTCTTTACCATCAGAGTGAGGTGTTTGCTGATCGACCATCGTTACCTTTATTCAAGAAAATGACTAATATGGGTGGTAAGATTCTGTTACACTATGTTTACTGTTTTTGGACCTAAACCTTGAGAGAACATTTGTATTTTTAATGATCAGATTCTCAATCTTTTCTTAGGGCTTCTTAACTGCAAATATGGCAAAGGTTGGATTGAACACCGCAAACTGGCATGCAACTCTTTCCGTTACTTTGGCAGTGGCCAGAGGCAGTTTGAGAGAAAGATCTCAGAGGAGTGTATGTTCTTTGTTGATGCTATTGACGAACACAAGGGAAAGCCCTTCAATCCCAAACACCTGGTGACCAATGCAGTATCCAACATCACCAATCTGATTATTTTTGGGCAGCGCTTTACCTATGATGACCGCAACTTCCAGCATATGATTGAGATATTCAGTGAGAACGTGGAGCTCGCTGTGAGCGGCTGGGCCCTGCTCTACAATGCCTTCCCTTGGATTGAATATTTGCCACTGGGAAAACACCAGAAGCTGTTCCGCAATGCCGCAGAGGTTTATGACTTTCTACTGGAGGTCATTAAGGGATTTTCAAAGGGGAGGGTGCCTCATGTACCACGCCACTATGTTGATGCCTATTTGGATGATTTGGAACAGAATGCAGGAGATCCCAGTTCCTCTTTTTCCTATGAGAACCTCATTTATTCAGTGGGTGAGCTCATAATTGCTGGCACAGAGACTACAACCAACACCCTGCGCTGGGCTATGCTGTACATGGCCATGTACCCCAACATACAAGGTCAGTTGTAGCTAAGGCACGAGAGATCAGAGCTCATATGGATTTATGTTTTTTTCATAGTTGTTGATTAAGCAATGATACAGATAAATAAATACCTAATAGTCTCTGTTTTTTCCTGTAAAGAGAGGGTGCACAAGGAGATTGACAGTGTGCTGGCAAATGGAAGGGCTTCTACATTGGAGGACAAGCATAAGATGCCCTATGTGGAAGCAGTTCTCCACGAGGTCCTTCGCTTCTGCAACATCGTGCCCCTTGGTATTTTTCGTGCCACCTCTCAGGATGCAAAAGTCAATGGGTATACAATTCCCAAAGGCACCATGGTGATCACAAACCTTTACTCGGTGCACTTTGACGAGAAGTACTGGAATGATCCAGGTGTTTTTGAACCGCAGAGGTTTCTGGGTAGCAGCGGCAACTTTGTGAGACGTGAAGCTTTCCTTCCATTCTCCTTGGGTAAGTTATTTTCTTGCTTTCACTTATAAAACTGTATTTTTTCTGTGACTTCAAATAGGTTTCAGGTGATCTAATTTTTTTGTTTGGAACATTCAGTATTGATAATCGCTTCACGGATAACCACCGTATCCATACCTTGTTTACTGATGCATCCCCATAATAAATACTTAGCTTTAAACTGATGTGGATAACTTAAACAGTTCGTCTCTACTTTATCCCCCAAGCTATTGGCTATAGGCTGTGTCTGTTTAGTTATACTTTTATTTTTACATAACTTTTAGTGCTTGACCTAAGCTTTATAAGTGCAGTTGTTTTCAAATTGAAAAGAAGATATTAAATGCAAAGCAACAGAAGTTACCATTTTTTCTTCCTTTCTGCTTTGTTCAATAAGATATTATTTTAATGGTGTGCGAATCATTTAATTTGAGCCAGCTGTATGTTTTGTGTGGATAAAGGCTTCTTCCACAAACATAGTTCAACTAGGTCATTTTAAATCAATAATTAGCATCAACAGGTCAGAGGTTCCCCCTGTGGCCAAATGATGCTACTCCTTCCATTAACACTATTTGATAGGGCACTCACTATTGTAGGTTAAATTGGTGTTTTTTTCCCCTCCTCTATAAAGTTTAACATTTCTAAAGTCTTAGTACTGTTTTATAGAATCCAAATTAGGTTGATGCTTTGCTTGTATGTGTATGAGCAAGTCTAACTGAGCAAATTGTCTATTTCCAGGGAGGCGTCACTGCCTGGGTGAACAGCTTGCCCGAATGGAAATGTTCCTCTTTTTCACCACTTTGTTGCAGAGGTTTCATCTCCAGTTCCCTCCAGGAACAGTTCCAACAGTCACTCCCAAACTAGGAATGACCTTACAACCCCAGCCTTACTCCATCTGTGCTGTGCGCAGGCAACAGAAACTTCCATGCTCTGGAGACACTCCCTAACATGAGTAGATGAGCTGGCTGTTACTACGGCCTTTGCTTTACAGTACTTCCAAAGGATATTCAGTGATACAGGTGCCCCTCTATATCGGAACACGAATGCAGTTTATTCAGCGACTATTGATTTTTCAAGTGGGCAATATGCATATTTGCACAGTACTTTTAAAAAGCAGGAGAGGCAGCAAGTACTGAGAGAACATCCTGGAAACACAACTGTGTTATTGATTTAATTCTCTGAGCTCTTGCACCTGGAAATGTCTGTGAACCTTGGTGCAGCAGAGATGACTTAAGCCAATGATTTATAGAGCAGACGCCCATGATGGTTCATAGCCCGGCTGTCAAAGGACAGCTATGGACAGATAAAGGACACCAGTTATCCGTACAGTATGTGTTGGGCGAAATTGGATTAACAGACTTTCCAAGAAAGTTCTGAACATTGCGTATTAGAGCTGGACGGGAGCCAAGCTTTACATCATCTGGACTGACTCTGACCCCATCTCTGGGGATGGTGCTATTTGGAAAATCTTTCTCTTCGAAACAAATGCAACCCTGGAGGATTTCTAGAAACCGACTGTTCAGCTCTGGTTTTTACCAAATGGTGCTTATCAGTACTAACAATGTACTGCATTTGTGTATGGTTAACTATTAGTTCTTTTTGCGATCCTGGATGTGTAAGTGTTTTTATTTGGTTTGCTTGTTTTGGATATTCATAAAATGTTTAACTGCTGAAAACTTGTCTTTGCTTCTGTTAGACATACATAGAGCTCAAATGTCTGTAAGCGATAACTGCTGATACAGTTCTAGTGTAATGTAAGGGAAGTGGAAGATGGATAACTTCACCTTTTTTGGCTATTCTGCTGGATTCTTAAACATCTGTACTTGGCTTAATTACAAATTAAGCTCATGAAACTAAAGAGCAACTTACTTGTTTTTGTACAATTCCGTTGTGTTCAGTTTTTACCAAAGTGCTGGAGATTTAATGGTGCTGTTTGAGATATGAACTAAATCTACACTCCTGCCCCCACCCCCCCCAAAAAACCCAATATTTCCTGTCTTTTCTGAGCCCTTTTTTATTGTAAATATAATTGACCTCATATGGTCACTAACTGCACTCTTTAAACAAACATTTTCCTACAGTTCATACAAACAAAAAGTACATAAATCGGTGCATTTCATCTTAATGAGGACACAAAGAATGAAATTTTAAGAAAGGTCCAGGGCAAAGTACTGTAGTTACAGTTTTGTAAAAATTCTGTGAAGTGAAGGATTTCCTGTTTTACTGCAGTGAAGAGAACTAACATACTGGAAAGTAACTGGGCCTGCAAAGAGGGGGGAAGTTCTGTCAAATCCAAAGGAACCACAGCTTAAAATTAAATCCAGCACAAATTCACAGTGCTGAGAAAGACGAAAACAGCCCTTCATAGCTCTTCCAGCTGGTAATGCAGATTTCTACAAGAACCACAGCCCCATAGACTTGCAAATGAAAGTCTTCATTACAAAGAATAGTCACATGTTTTTGAAAGCCCAATGAAAGATTTCCCTAAACCAAGGATGGGCAACTCCAGCCCTCGAGAGCCACAGTCCTGTTAAGTGTTAAAGGAGTTTCCTTGATGCTGCACACCCGACTCAAATCAATAGACAATAAGCAGATTTGTGCAGTTTCATATCAAGCTGTAACACCAGCAGGGCTGCGGTACTCAAGGACAGGAGTTGCCCACCTCAGACCTAGACTGTAAAGGCATCTCAGTGAAGCATGGTGGGATTGGTATGATGGTCTGGGATCACCTTTCCAGTGCACCAGTGAATGTATCAGATATGTATGTATCAAATGTATCAGTCCCTAACTGTGACAGAACACCAGAAAGTGTTGTATCCAAGGCTTTCTTCTGAGTCTGAAAGCTTTTTGCTGGTAAAAAAAAAAAAAAAAAAAAAAAAAAAAATATATATATATATATATATATATATATATATATATATATATATAAAATCTCTCTATAATACATTGCTACATAGTTCAGTGGGCAAATGTTTTGTAGAGCATAAATCAATATGCTGCATGGCTGGTCTGGATAAAATTCACATCTCAATTCAATTGAGAACATGGTATTATATAAATGGTAGGTTGGAAGAAAACTTCAGAGAATGATGAATTGTAACAGACCGAACTGACCGTTCTAGATGCAGGTTTTCAAGAGGTTATCCTCCTCTTTTTTTTTCTTTTTTTTTTTAATGGAGACAAAACATGCAAACAAACACATGAAAATCATCTCAACTAAATTTGCAGTTGTTCAATGTGTTATATTTCAATATTTTCATGGTTGTTTTTTTTAATAAACTGGAAAAACATTTTAAAGTGTGGTCTTTTTCCTTTTAACCTAATATACTGTATTTACCAAATATCCACTTTCATCTGATCAATATTCTCAATATTCTCACTACAGATGATAAGACCTTGAATTTTATGTTGTAGTATAAATGTTGCTGGCGATGGCAC